>NC_068976.1:19088370-19394320 GCF_016808095.1 Vigna angularis
CTATCATTCATTTATCCGTAAGTTCTGGTTTCTGTTCCAGATCACTTTCCAAATGCTATAAATTATTAGATGTCATGTGTGTTCAATATATAATACACTCATTCGAATCCAACAATAATTTTTCCTTTCAAGCACTATCTTTTATAAAAAAAGTATACAGAATTGCAAAGTTAAAGATTTAATTTTTATAATTCCTATTTATATTAGATTGTCTCATTCCTTTCTTATTTTGTTATAAAGACTTATGTTTAGGAAATCAATTGAAAAAAAAATTAAGAATCAATAAGAAAATCTAACCTAAATAAGAATTATGAGAATGATTAAATCTAATTTTAAATTAAAGTTAAATAATGTCCTTAGCTCTTAGTAAAAAAATATCAAATTGGTTTTTTTTATACCTCTCAATTCAGTATTTTAAATTTTTATGTAATTAAATTTTTTTCGTTAATATTATACTGATATCGTTGTGTTGTCGACCTGACATCATATAAAATAATACTGTGTATTAATATTACATGATATTATTTAGTTTTAATTTAGTTTTTGAATTTTTTTGTCTTAATTATGTTTTAGTTTTTTTTAAATTAAACAATTTAATTTCTTTAAGTTGAAATGAAATAATTTTTATATAAATGTTATACAAAATATTTTTATTAAAATTGATATGTATATTTTATATTGAATTTTATTTAAAACATTTAAAGTTGTTAATAGAAAGAAATGTTAATAAAAATTTAAAATTAATTTCAACTAATAAATATGTTAAATTTGTTTATCAATCACATTTCATAAAAATAAATAAATTTATCAACTTTTTCAATTCTTTTAAATAATTATATATTATTAAAATGAGAAAAATTCAATTATTTCTATACAAATATTTTAATTAATTTAAAAATAACAATTTTATAAATTTAAATGTAAAATTTAAAAAAATATATATATAAAAATTTTAAACAAATAAATTTGAAATTTGAAAACAATTATAAATAAAATTTAAGATAAAATATAAATAAACTTAATCTTATTAAAAATATTTAATAAAATATCAACTTTGATAAAAGTATTTATATAAAATTTATAGAAAAGTAAATTTTGTTTTAATTTAAATAAAAATGAAATTGTTTCAATTTTATAAAGTAAATTTTGTTTCAATTTAGAAAAAAAATGAAATTGTTTCGTTTTAGAAAAATTGGATTGAATTGAAAAAAAAAATAATAAAAATAGAGCGTGATTTAAGTTTACATTAAATTACACTTTGTGAGACTTATTTAAATATTCTCTTGTCTCTGAAACTAATGTGAGAATGTAAGAATAAGAATCTTATACATTTAATGCATGAAGATTGATTTGTTTTCAAAACGACAAATGCTTCCTGATCAATTTCTTCTTGCACCCGATTAATAAATTTTAACAGCAGCTTCATCATTTTTAAAATGATAATTTTGCTCTTCAAAAAAGTGACTTTGGGATTATTTGTTCCAAAAATATTCTGTAGTAAGTTTTTTTAAATTTTTGGAACATGGTTTTTAAAATAAGATTTCTGGAATATCATTTTTAGAATAAGTATTTTAAAATAATCTCATAAACAGTTTTTCTGATATATATATATATATATATATATATATATATATTTTTCAAAATAATTGTTTTGGAACAAGCGTTCCAAAACGTAAATGTGTTTTCTCACTCATTTTTCTTCCTCTCAGAAAATGCACTGGAGAATAATGGTTCAATAACAATGTACAACGGCTAGGCTCAATGGATGGTATTTTAATTTCTCTCTTTTAATATGGAAGTCAAGTTAGTAATTCTGAAAGTACATGAAGAAAAGTCTTATTTGGGTTGGTGATACATTTGGGCTTAGTTTATCCTGTCCATATCAAAATGAAAGGGGAAGCGCATTGGGCTTCAACAACTCAAAATTCACTTATCTTTCTTCCCGCACCTCCATATTTTCTTCCTGCACCCCCATGGCCTAACTACCATTGATTGAAAAAATATTGAAAACCTTAATATGAAAATGACCTAACTCTCATGTTTCTCAAAAAAGACGCCACACCTTTACGTAGCTTATATTCCATCATGCGTTGCAGCAAAGAGAATAAATTGGGTTTGAGTTTTCGTTTTTGGCATTCACTGCTGGTGGGTGTATCGTGGGAAAGAAATGTTTATTATGTGAAATTCTTTTGGATTAGGAATACGTTTTGGTTTCTGTCAGACCTCGGAAATGACGTGCGCTCGGTGGAGTCCACGTGACGAAAGCAGAACGAGCCACATCAGCAATGCACGTGGCGACAACAGCACCTGACAACCACTAACGGACGCCAGCTGTCGCACGTCGAGCTGAGTCAGAATCGGTAGTGGAATGCACGTGTCCGCCTGAGAGTGGACGTCCGGCATGGGCAGTCAGAACTGGTAGTGGAGAGCAGCGTGTTGGCCAGGGTGTGAACGTGCGTTCGGCGGTAGTGGAAAACACGTGGCGACCTCAGAATGGACGACCGTCCGGTATGGGCTGTCAGAAACGTAGTGGAGTGCGCTGGCAGAATGGGAACATGGCTGCCAGAGTGGACGTGCGCTCGGCGGGAGTGGAAACAAATCTGAGATTCTGAAATATTCCCACTCCCTTTGCACGCACCTCCCTGATCTATTTCTGAGAGTTCTTTCTCTCCTCATTCTCTCTACGTTCCCTGTGCCTTCCCTCTAAGAAAACACCCATTTCATCTCCTCCGACCAGAATTCCGGCAGCGTAGAAGGACGCACGACATCCAGGGCTTCCAGAGAAAACGTTCGGTTAGTGAAGCTGGTAAGTCCTTCCCTTCATGCTGTCGTTCGTTTTCAATGCATGCAAACCCCAGTTTTGGGATCGTACATTGATTTCCATTCTTGAGATGGGGGAGATCTGATAGTGTCGAGTGTTACTGGTTGTAGTTGAGTTAACGAGCGTTGACGAGCAGAAGCTGTAGTGAGGAAGTAGTATCTCTGCGTCTGTGGACGTTTGGTCAATTTTTGAGGTAAGGGAAGCTTATTTGATTTAACTGGTTTGATGTATGTTGTGTGAACGTTCGCATTTGACTGCATGAAAATGATGCATGATGATTTGGATGTGATTTAAATGCATGAACGTTTGTTGATTTGATGAAATGAAATATATGAATTTTGATGATATGGATCGTATGAAATGTGGAAGTTGATTTTGATATGAACGAATGGAATTATGAGATTTTTGATGAGGAATGAATTAGAATGTAAATGGAATGAAATAAGATAATTTTCTCATGATAGCATGCGTTCGTTGCTGAACGGTCATTGACCGTTCGGTTTTCTTGGCAAACATAATAGAAATGGGATTCTGTCATCTGGGTAGAATCCTGGTCGAGGACGAGCGTCCTCGTGCTAAAATACTTTGCTTGAGCGTTCGGCCAAGCACTGTTATATCTGGTATTTTTGATAAACTTCCTTCTTTTGTAATTGTATATGTGTATATATGTAACAGTATACTTTCCCGTTCGTAAACACTGCTTCGAAAATCCCTTAGTATATTTATCAAAGTTTGTTATTTTAAGGTTATTAACGTTCGGTCTCACACCTAATGTTCGTACTTATTGACGTTCGGTCTCACAGCTAACGTTCGTACTTATTGACGTTCGGTCTCACACCTAACGTTCGTACTTATTGACGTTCGGTCTCACACCTAACGTTCGTACTGGGAAGCGTTCAGTCTTATACCTAGCGCTCGCTCTAAATGGTGCTCGGTCTTATACTGAGCGCTCGCACTCATTAGTCTTATAAAAGAGCGTACGTCCAAATTCAGATTCCTACGCTCGGTCATTGACTAGCAGTGGGTTTCAGTATGAGATTTATTATAAAAACGTCCCCTTGAAGTCTTGAGATATTCACGTTTGATATATTCGGCCTAGGGCCTCCACACTTAAAATTATTCTGGAAGTATTGGTTTGAATTCCTGAGAGTCCGTTCATCCAACCGATTCTCATGGTAAACAACATTCGTCCAATGAAACAGGACATTATTTGGTTATTCCTGAACGTAGTCGTGGATCTGGTATTCGGATCTGAACGGGCGTCTTTTGGTCTCGTCCACAGCGTTCGTCCTCTGTCTTATTGGGGACAGAACGTTCGGTTTTTGATGGTCTTCAAAGTAATGGTGAAAATGAATATAAAATGATAAATGTTGAAGAATATATGAGATGGAAAGCAATTTGTGACTTTTGAACGAGCGTTCCGGGTAGGAACGACCCATAGATGAATAGTGAATGATGGAAAGTTTATGAGATAGAATGAAAGTTATGAATGTTGATCGAGCGTTCCGGGTAGGAATGACTCAGTAAAATGTTGAAATTTGTAACGTATGACTGTGGGAAGTTAATGCTGGCCGTTCGATCCTGATGTTCCGTGAGTGCTCGTCCTCAAGTAGAGGGGAGTACGTCATGCATGGGAACGGCAGGAGGTCCTCGTCCTTAGGGGTACTTTGGACGGATGGACTAACCTCGGGTGGCAGCTAATGAGGATGCCAGTTACCACACCACCCGGGTGCGTGAACGCTTGTAACTACGCAGAATTCATACAGTCCGGACGGTCAGTCGAGTATTGAGTTTATATAATGCGTGCGTTGATATGTATATGTGCGATGAACTGTTTACCCGAATTTGTGTGTTGATGCATGAGTTAAATTACATAAGTTTACCCTGCATTTTCCTTGTGTTGTCTCGTTTTGTACGTTCGTCCTGTCGTTGCAATGATCATCCGTGTGGATGTGAGCAGAGGGAAATGAGCGTTTGGAAGATGCGCTGGACGAAGAGAATCTGGTTGAAGTTGAAGTGAAGACCGAGCAGTGAGACGCTCGGCTAGTAGTATAGGTGTTTGTTAGAGTGGTCGTTCGACCTACTCATCCGTTTCTTTTATGAGTATTCGACCATTCGGTATTTTTCCTGTGTAAACCGTTCGATCAGTTTCTGCTTATGTTCGACTTTAATTTCTAACTCTTGTTGAAGACGTGCGGCTTCGCGCGTTCGTTCTTCATCGTTGTAAGACTGTACTCAAGGACGTTCGTCCTTGAGCGTTCGTTCGTTCGTTTTTTTTTATTATTTTTAGTTGGAAAACTGTACTGGATTATTATTAAAAGTGATTTTTTAATTATATGGTTTATGACTGTATTTTTGGGATGTCACAGTTTCCAAATCCATAATGTACATAAGTTTAGTTAATATATTAAATTATACATTTAGCAACGTGATTTTAGATTTATAATGTGTTTTTATATTCGAATTGTATAATTCGAACTACTTCTAGATTTGAAATCACATTACAAATGACATAATCTAGTATGTTAGATAACCTAAAAATGTTACGGATTTAGCAATCAGTAAGGTATTTCAAATCTAAGTATAATCAATAATGTAATATAGTTTATATTTGTTGTTTTTAAACATTAAATTAGTTCATATTTGATAAAACTAATTAAACAATTATATGATTTTACTGATAAATAAGTTTTGTAATTTTTAGATGGTAAAGAAAATAAAATGTTTAATTGAATGAGATGAGAGGCAGAGGCGTGTGACATATGGTCCTATAGGGGATTATAAAGAAGTTTGAGCTAATGTTAATGTGATCAAGACTAATGTGATCAGTGCAGGTATAAATCAAGTTTATGTACAATATGGATTCTAAGATAGATCCCATAATTGCTTCTTATTAATGGGCTTTGAAGGTCATGTTGCATTTAAACTATGGGAGGGTCAGATGAGTAACAAAACCACTATATTTAAGTTTTATATTTATATACTCAATTATAACATAAAGAAACATTTTCCTGAAGGATCAAAAAAAATTTAATATGAAGTTGTTGATTCTAGATTGTTTCAAATACATAACATTAGTTATGAAGTTGTGGATAAATGTTTGATTTCAACATTTATGGAGAAGTGGCAACGAAATACAAACACATTCCACCTTCCAATAGGTGAGATGATAATCACTTTAGACGATATGTTGTGTTGCTACATATTCCCATTGTGAGGTAGTTCTTTTCATATGGTGTGTTGATTTTTTTTAGTGCCTCAAGCTTATTGATGGAATTGTTTGGGGTAGATATTGGTGATGTGAATGCAAAGATTAAACATTGTCGTGTTTGAAGTTTTATATTGAGTTTGCTTTAAGAGGTATGCGAATAGAGTTGTGTCCACCTAATATGAGATTGCGTAACAAGGAATTATCTATTGCATCTAGTAGGATACATTGTATTTACATATAAAAGTGCTACATTAATTGATGTGTCGTACTTGCATGTTCTGCAATTTACAAATGTGTAATGACCAATCATAAGGAGTAACTACATTTACCTATATCTATGACTAGTTAAGGAATGTTTGTTATGCTAAGACGAAGCATTTATGTGGTTAGGCAACTTTATTACAAGTATAAATTATACATTATTTAAATAAGTTGTTATTTTATGTATTTATATATATAAATGAGAAAAAATAATTTGGAATAAGTGTGAATACATGAACACTTTTCACACATAGAAAGGAAGGATGTCAGTGTTACATATGATGAAGTTCAACTACAAGCAATAAAATGTGATCATACAACATATATCCACTTAGCGTTGTATGCATGCAATTAGACACGCTGAGGCTTGTTGGGTAATACAAACTTTTTATGATGCTCATTGTCAAAGTAGACCATTTGAGGTGATCTTTATGTTTTTGGGATTCATCTAATATGACACCAATTATGCTTTTATATGCTCATTTGGTTTCAATCCAACAACATAAGGATAATATATCAAACAATTGATGATTATGACTCATACATAATACTTTAAAACACAACCTTCTCCATTGCGATTTAGTTTACCACACAATATAAATGGGACAAACACACTTCCTTATCCTAATTACAGTTACATTCAGTCTCTGTTTGTATTTCTTATGCTTTCCTCTCATTTCACAACCTAGTAACACACAAGTCTTCATTTTTTGTTGTCTATTTATCATGTTATACCTTAAAAATAAAATTACAAAACCAAGACCAAAGGCAATTCAAGTAAATCATCTGGAGTCCAAAATACCTACACATATATATTACAACACTAATACATTTCCTCACATTACTTTTTCACACACGTTAAATTTAACAAACCTGATCGTTGTTTGTAAATAGAAAAAAAACAATCTCCTTAAACCAATTCATCTTTATTTTCTCAATATGTGATTATATCAAACTCTTCCATCTCAAATAATTGATCTACCTCAGTTATTTCAAAATAACATAATAAATTTTACTAAAATACTTAAAAGAACAAATATGTTAGATTCTATATTCCGCAAATGCATTTCAAATTACATTTTCATATTTTATTATGGATTATATAATCTAATATGTGAGATATATTACAGATTGTATAATCCGTGATCCAAATTCACCCTTCAAATTGGGTAATTCCATACGTATAAAATTAAAATTAATTACTTGTGAACTATGTAATTCGTAAGATTTACATATTATATAATAAAAAATTATAAAACATATATATTATACATCTAAATATTGAGATGAACACCACTTTCCACGTCTAATGACCACCACCACAGACTCCGACCGCCTATTGACCACCACCCAAATTCAAACACCACCATCACTTAACCAAACCAAAGTAACCAAAATTCCCTTTCCAAGAACCCTAATCCTTCCACAAACAGGCATATTATATAACTTTAGAATAGAAATATTTTTTAAATTTTAAAAGATTTGATAAATTCACTTCCATAATCTATCACAAACGAACTAAGATGTTTAATTAAATATAATACTACCTTAGTATTTGATTAACTTCAATAAACCATCTTTAAACATAAAATAATTCTTAAATACTCTCTCTTTCCTTTTCAGTGTATTTTTTAGAAAAAAAAATTAATTTGTCATTCTTTAAATTGGAATATAATATAATTTTTTTCCAATTACATCCTTAATTTAATAATGTGGAGAGAAAAGTTAATTAAGATAATAGGGAGAGAAACATGTAATATACAGTGAGGATTTACATTGAAATAAGAAAACAAATTGTCTATAATAGGTAGCTCAATTAAAATTGTATGTAATAAACAAATTAATATCACTATTTACTAAAACAATTTACTATTAACATTTGACCACACCAATTTTGTCTAATCATAACAAATTAATATCACTATTTACTAAAACAATTTACTCCAAAGTAATAAAAATAACACCAATCAACTCATAAACAAAATAATTTAAATTATTACTTATTTTGTATTCACATTATTAATAGGATACTAGGTGATCATATGTTTTCCTTAACTATTGTGGATTTAAATTGCGGAAGGAAAATATTACACATTTATTTTTAAAATATACATAGATAATCAGAGGGAAAATCCAATAGAACTTCACTATATTTTCCTATCCCTTAAAATAAATTAAAATTAAATGCTTTATTTTCTACATATCCTTTCATCCCATAAATTAATTTAAATGCTATGTTTATTTTTCAACTTAAAATAATTTTAATTTTTTGGTTTAATGTCTTCATAAATCTCTATTTTTGTCCAGAATTTCAAATAAGACTTTTTTTTTGCGTCTTATTATTTTTGTAAAATTGGAGCAATTAAAGGTCTGCCGTTAAATAAAGCAAACGACTGTTTAAGTGTTGATTATGTGGCATGCTCAAACTTGAAGTTAATGAAACGTGGCATTATAAATTAATTTTGTATTAAAAGTTATGAATGCATGATGGTGTAATAAGCTTTTTGAAAGGGCAAAGTGGGAAAAATAAAGACTTTCTACTTCTTCTTCTACCTCCACATTCTCGCTTCTGCGTTCCAAATTTCCATGGCTGTGTTTTGGTTCTTTTGAATTGGGAATGCACGAACCTTGGAGGTGGTTTCCCTTGCAGGTTGCGATTGAGATTCTGACTTAGAGGAGGTGGATAGAGATTCACAATGGTGCTCTGGATGCTTTTTGAGGGTTTCTGTTGTCGTCAGATTTGGGGGTTTTTGGGTTTTTCTGTTTTAGCTTTGCTAGTCCGGTGATGGTGGGGAGCGTAGTTTTAGTGCTTGCAGTTGGAGCGTGGAGGAGATTGAATCTTGCGATCTGGTAGAGAGGAACACGCTACTAGTTATGCGATAGTGGAGAAGACAAAGATGTCGCGGCGCACTCGCGATGATGGAAGGACCTGGTCTGAAGGTTCTCGCGACGGTGTCCATGGTAGAGGCCCGCGATGATGATTTTGCGAATTGGTTTTCTCTGTTTAGGTTTCTGCGATTTTGTGCTTTGATTGACAAAGAAGATGATGGGGGGGTGTCGCGATTCTGATGGTGGTGGCTGTGGAGGCTCGCGACTCTACAGCGGCACAAACGGTGTAGATGAACAACGGTGCGGTGGTGGGCCACGGCGAGATGAGCAAGGTGGTCGTGCTTCAACTTGTTTCAAACCGATGTTCTTCCCTACCAACACTTGCATCTACTTCAATAACAACGATTTTGTGGATGAATGATGAGGCCTATAACTCAAATTTCCCCAATTTCATTTCGACATAGCAATTGCAGAGAGAATGTATAATACCAATTCCCAACTTTGCCCTTTCTTTAATTGAATTTCCATTATGTTTAGTTAATTTTTTTAATTCAAAATTTAAAATAATAGAATTGAGTCACGTTTTTAATGACACATGTAAAAACAACACTGTCAGTTGTATGTCAGGTGATACAATCTTTAACGTCATTTGATTAATTTGACGAAAAGTCCCTATTTAATTCAACTTTACAAAAATAAAAACTTATGGAGGCATTAAACCTAATTTTTTTCCTATCCTAATATAACTGTTCAGATAAAGATAAACCTTAACCTGAATATTCTCCTATATTATGAGAAGTCCAATATCACGAGAACTCTTAAATCTTCCAATTTCAAAAACTGATACAACAACAGTTAAAACCAATATAATTGTTATTTTTATAATCATAAAATTAAATATAAATATTTTTTATAATTTAATTGTAAATATTATTTATTTATTTTGTAAGTAAATTTTTAATTAAAAAAGTAATTAAGTAAAAGCAACAGTTAAATAAAAAAATATTAAACTTAAAAAATAACTATTAAAAATATAAAATTAATAAAGTAATTATTTCAAATTAATTTTTTTTATTTAAAGGATAAAATTAAAAATGTAAAAA
This sequence comes from Vigna angularis, assembly GCF_016808095.1. Classification (NCBI taxonomy): domain Eukaryota; kingdom Viridiplantae; phylum Streptophyta; class Magnoliopsida; order Fabales; family Fabaceae; genus Vigna; species Vigna angularis. The sequence continues at coordinate 19,098,596 of NC_068976.1, forward strand.
TCAAAATAAAGAATTTCTTTATATATATATATATATATATATATATATATATATATATATTAATAAAAATACATGTGCGTAAGTTTGTTATTTTTTATGATATTAAACAAATAATCAAATTATTATTATAAAATTAAATATATGTAACTTTTATAATTTTATTGTAAATAGTTTTTATTTATTTCATAAGCTTTATAATTAAAAATGGTTAAATTTTAAAAATATAAATTGAAAAAAGCAATTAAATTTAAAAATTGATAAAATAATTATTTTAGTTTAATTTTTTATTTAAAAGGTAAATTTGAAAAACAAAGAATAATATCTTGATTAAAATGCATAAGATAGAAAATCCTTTTCAAACCAACTGATCACAACAATTATTTTATTTTGTAAATAAAATATTTTTGACATATAAACTAATTAACAACTCCCCCAAGATGTTTGCTCATAACATAACCTACAAATCTTATAAATTATATTTAAAAAATGAAAAACTAAACTGAACATTTTAAAATTGAAGGGACGAAACAACACAAAAATAAATTAAAGAATTAAAAAAAATAAAATTTAATGTTTTAAAAATAAAATGGTTAATGTTAAAATTGAAATTTAATCTTAAAAAATATAAAAATCATTTGTATTTATAGTGAAATAAACCGTTTTAAGAGGGTAAAATAAAATCTTATGAACAAAAGCAGGAAAGGGCGAAAGTGTAATTTTAAATAAAAGGTGGACCCAAATATAGGAGTTGGAAGGTCCTGGAAATACGATGACTTAATATTAGTCGTTAGAGTATAGAAGGATCTAGAATACCAAAACCCTAGCCCAGCCCTCCTACTTAACTTCACACTCCGAACATTTCTCTTGCTTCATTTCCATCTTTTGCATCTTTTGCGACTCTTTCTTTTCCTGAATCTCAAACTCCATAGAAGGCAGATCCAAAATGTCGGAGACCGAGACCTTTGCTTTTCAGGCAGAGATCAACCAGCTTCTCAGTCTTATCATCAACACCTTCTACAGCAACAAGGAGATTTTCCTTCGTGAACTCATTAGCAATGCCTCTGATGTAAGACTTTACCTCTTTGGTGTTTGTTTTCTAGTTTCTATTATTCTTAGGTTTCTGTGGTTTCTGTTTTTGTTATTGTTCTTGCATGTCTTTTTTTGTTTGGTTCTTACTGTTATTGTTCTATATTATCATTTGAAATTTCTCATGATCTTCTGGGTTTGTTTCATTTCAACCAATTTTTTGTGCAATTGTGAGATTTATAATTTGTTTACTTTTAACCCTGTATTTTATTGTGATCTCTGGTTTGATTTTGTTTATCTTGAAGATTTATGATGGTTTGGTGCTTGTTTGTTTCTTTTCCTATGAGGGCGGTTCTCATTATTTGTGTCCCTGTTCTTATTTTGTGGAGTTGTTAGTGGGGTTTTTGTTTTGGGTCATTTTTAATGGAACTAACAATCTTTATCACACCATATCAATATTCAGCAGTTTTATTTTTTCAGAAGAATTTGTTAACATTACTTGAACATTTTGAAATAACATTTTCTCAAATTGAATAATATGAAATGTATATTTTTTACTGTTGTTATTGTATTCACAATATCAACCTTATTGGGAAAATAAATTAGATTGTAAACAAAATACAATCATGAAAACAATCTTTAAACATTCTCATGGATGATTGTTAGTTCTTAATTATTTCTAAACCTATAACATTATTTTTAAATTTGACCGGAGTTTTGTTTTAATCTTGATTAGTAGTCTAAACCAATCCTCTGTGTGTCGAGGAAAATGTTAAATTTAAAAGATAAATGTTTTTTTTTGGAACAGTTTTGTTTTGAACATCATTAATATTTGTTTGTCTTCACTTGATTATTGTCCTATGTACTGTATTTCAATCATTGCTCTTTACCAAACTAGGGTGGAAATATGTATTTGTCCTTCCTTTTGAAAGGAGTGAATTGTTTGGAAGTGTCATGCGGTGTTCCCCTGTATGACCTGTATGACATCCCATTTAGGATAGTTTGCTATTCTCTTTGGGCGTTATATCTGATTTCTGGCATGTTTTACCTGTACAGGCTTTGGACAAGATTCGATTTGAGAGCCTTACTGACAAGAGCAAGCTTGATGCTCAGCCAGAGTTGTTCATCCACATTATTCCTGACAAGACCAACAACACCTTGACTATCATTGATAGTGGTGTTGGCATGACTAAGGCTGGTAAGTTACTATGCTTTGTCATTATTTATTAAATTTTTGTTCTTTTTAAGGTATTTTTTTTTTAATTCTTGTGGTTTTTATGTTCCAGATTTGGTGAACAACTTGGGTACAATTGCGAGGTCTGGGACCAAGGAGTTCATGGAAGCCCTGGCTGCAGGTGCTGATGTGAGCATGATAGGTCAGTTTGGTGTTGGTTTCTACTCGGCTTATCTTGTTGCGGAGAAAGTTATTGTTACATCAAAGCACAATGATGATGAGCAGTATGTTTGGGAATCCCAAGCTGGTGGGTCCTTCACTGTGACAAGGGATACAGATGGCGAGAGTCTTGGCAGGGGAACAAAGATAACCTTGTATCTAAAGGAAGATCAGCTTGAGTATCTTGAGGAGAGGCGTTTGAAGGACTTGATAAAGAAGCATTCTGAATTCATCAGTTATCCAATTTCTCTCTGGATTGAGAAGACTACGGAGAAGGAGATTTCTGATGATGAGGATGAGGAAGAGAAGAAGGAAGAGGAAGGCAAAGTTGAAGAAGTAGATGAAGATAAGGAGAAGGAAGAGAAGAAAAAGAAGAAAATTAAGGAGGTGTCTCATGAGTGGTCTCTGGTGAACAAACAGAAACCTATCTGGATGAGGAAACCCGAAGAGATTACCAAAGAGGAATATGCTGCTTTCTATAAGAGTCTTACCAATGATTGGGAAGAACATTTGGCTGTTAAGCACTTCTCTGTAGAGGGTCAGTTGGAGTTTAAGGCTATCCTCTTTATCCCAAAGAGGGCACCTTTTGATATCTTTGACACAAGGAAGAAGCCTAACAACATTAAACTGTATGTACGCAGAGTCTTCATCATGGACAACTGCGAGGAGTTGATTCCAGAATATCTTAGCTTTGTTAAGGGTATTGTGGATTCTGAGGACCTTCCTCTTAACATTTCTAGAGAAATGCTGCAGCAAAACAAGATTTTGAAGGTCATCCGCAAGAACTTGGTTAAGAAGTGCGTTGAGCTTTTCTTTGAAATTGCTGAGAACAAGGAAGATTATAACAAGTTCTATGAAGCCTTCTCTAAGAACCTTAAATTGGGTATCCATGAGGATTCCCAGAACAAGTCAAAGCTAGCTGAATTGCTGAGGTATCACTCAACCAAGAGCGGTGATGAGATGACTAGCCTGAAGGACTATGTTACCAGGATGAAGGAAGGACAGAGTGACATCTACTACATTACTGGTGAAAGCAGGAAAGCTGTAGAGAATTCCCCCTTCTTGGAAAGGCTGAAAAAGAAGGGATACGAGGTGCTTTTCATGGTTGATGCTATTGATGAATATGCCGTTGGTCAGCTTAAGGAATTTGAGGGAAAGAAGTTGGTGTCTGCTACTAAAGAAGGTTTGAAACTTGATGAGAGTGAGGACGAGAAGAAAAGGAAGGAAGAATTGAAGGAGAAATTTGACGGTCTTTGCAAGGTGATAAAGGATGTGTTGGGTGACAAGGTGGAGAAGGTTGTGGTGTCTGATCGTGTTGTGGATTCTCCATGCTGTCTGGTGACTGGTGAATATGGTTGGACAGCTAACATGGAAAGGATAATGAAGGCGCAGGCATTGAGGGACAGCAGCATGGCTGGATACATGTCAAGCAAGAAGACGATGGAGATTAACCCTGAGAATCCCATCATGGATGAGCTGAGGAAGCGTGCAGATGCCGACAAGAATGATAAATCTGTGAAGGATCTCGTTCTCTTGCTCTTTGAGACTGCTCTTCTAACTTCTGGATTCAGCCTTGATGATCCCAACACTTTCGGTAACAGAATTCACAGGATGCTGAAGCTTGGACTCAGCATTGACGAGGATGCCGGTGAAGCTGATGCTGACATGCCACCTCTGGAAGATGCTGATGCTGATGCTGAGGGCAGCAAGATGGAGGAAGTTGATTAAGTCTAATTCTATTATCTCTTCTTACCATTATGATTCCAGAACAATCTTTTTTATATTTAGTGTTTGTTTTTAAATTTTGTAATATTTGAACTTTTGTTAAGTGGGGTGTCATGTTAAAATTTTTGTGAGTTTTTTAATATTTTAAATATTTGATGCTTAGTATGAAAAAGTGTAGTTAGTTTTAGTAATCCTTTTAATTAGTAAATGTGTGCCTTACTAGTTACTTTTACATTTAAAATATATTTTTAAATGTAAAGTAATATATTTTTAGTTACATGTTATCCATTATTCCGTATATAGCAAATATTTGTGTTGAAATGATATTTTAAAGTTATTAGAATTGTTTTTTGTATACTAAATAATAAGTTACTTTCTACATTTTGCATTAATAAATTATTATGCCATATTAAACATTGTTTTTTATTTTAAAAATTGTCTTTACTTTTATCGAACAAGTTTTTTCTTGTCTTTTTCTGTAAGGTAAGGTTCGAGGAAAATATTATTTTGAGAAAGATTTACATTTTAAGGATTATTTGGTTTGGAATTAATTTTTAAAATATGTATTAATTTATTAAAAGGTTAGATATCAATCTTTTTATTCATCAATTTTTTTCAAATATAACTTTTTCATTCTATATATATATAAATTTAATATCTTTGAACATTTAGTTTTTTTCTCGTTTACTAATAGAAAATGATTCAAAATTGTGCATTTTTATTTTATACATTAATTCACTAATTCTAATTTTTATAAATAGACGTGAATAAACCATAATCTTTTAATATGAAAATAATTCTTTATGCCAAATATTTCTTATTTTTTGTGCACAACTATTAAGTGTACTATTTTTTATACTTTTTAAATTTGATTTATGGGAGTTTCCATGAATTAACTTTAATTAAAAAGAAGTTTTCAAATATTTGAAAAGTGAAAGGAATTTTGAAATTGTTTTGATCATCACAAAAATAATGTTAAAGAATAGGACAATAAAGGTGAACTAAACATGTCTTTTTTTAATGATAGAAAGATTGTTATTTTGGTACCAAAGAATAAATATATTATGGGAATCATATTTTGATGAAAGGTTGGACAAATATTTGTAAAAAGAAAATAAGCAGGTGTATGTGGGATTGAATATAAGAGAAGAAGAAATTATAAGAGACAAATAAAATATGTTCTTTTTAGTATTAAATTTTTCAAAATATGATATTTAATTATCTGGAGTATTTACAGGATGTGTAAGTGAAAGAAGTAGAATAAAAATTGTTTTTAGTATTGAATTATTGTTAATATTATATTTCTTTTTATTTTTTATGTTTAAAGAAATTATTTCATAAATATTTGAACGATTTTAAAGACAAACATTCCCTCTTTAATGAGAATGAAAATAAAATAATAAAATACAAATTTGCAAAATGTACCAAAAATTAAAAAATATATATATTTAATATGAAAGCACTGCACTTGTTAAACCTATAAAGAAAAATGTATAATGAATGAAGTACAAAATAAATTTGATAGACCAGAATGGAAATTTGGGGGAGAAGAATGGTGGTGGAATAAGCCTTTGCTCACATTTCAATCTAAACAAGAAATAAAGAAAAAAAAGAATCATGCGTTTCGAATTCAAAATTTTGAAAAAAAAGACTTTTCTTTATACATTCCAGAATATGACTTTTTTTTTATACATTTTGAAAAAGGAAATTATTTTTAGATTTGAAAATACATTTGAAAACACCTATATTTTTGTATTTTGAAAAGATATATTTTGGATTTTATTTTAAATTTTGGATTGGTATATCAGAATATATAACAAATTTCGAAATCAAGTGTTCCGAAAAGTAATTTTGGTTTCAAAAATATCTTTTTAGAACATTTATTTCCAAAATTTCTTTCTATGATATATAAATTTTTATTATATTTTTAATGAGAAAAAGTTTGGAGAGTGTCACCTTTGTGGGTGTGTGAAAAGAAAGACGGGAAGGTGCAAGAAGAAACATAGCCTTAACCCCACGCTAATAAGGGTCCACCCAAATATGTGTCTGACTGATCTAAAACTAAATTTTGATGGTGAAATAATAGTTGGAGAAACTAGGTAGTATGATGAAAATTGAAAATGAACAGAAATTAGAAAACCTAGAAAGAGTAATGAATCAAGTCTGAACCCCGAAAAGTTAATGGACATAACTGGTTGCATCATGTTACTAGGTAATCGTTACATAAACTCACCTAAACTAACTCTGACTACTCTTTCAAGTTATTCAATTAGCAAGTTCTTAGGTAATTTTTCTCATCAAGTTTATTTTTACAGGTTTAAGTCACTTTAATAGCATAAGTAATAAAAATCACTGTATAAAACTATATCAAAGTGCTAAAAAATTACAAAGAAAAATATAGTATAGACAAAATCAGTCTCGTTAGACGAGTGATTTACTCATTAAACGAGATCATAATTCACAAAGTTAAAGATGCAGGAAAACTTCATTCATTGGGAGAGTGTATCTTTCATTAAGCGATATTATTTTAATTGAAAGTCAAATAAGCAAAGTTGTCTTATTCACTATGCGAGATAAAACTCGTTGGATGATTCATGAAAATCTCCCATTATCTTATTTGTTGAGTTAGCGAGACACTCACTCAACAATTTTTGGAGAATTTTCTTCCAATGCTCACTTGTTGGTAGAGCCATGGTGTTGTTCAAGAAAAAAGTGGTTTTTATTTAAGATATTTTAGGTGTTTATGAGGATAATTAATATATGAAATGTTTTAATAAGTGGATTGGATTACGAAATTATTAAGTATGAAAGGAAAAGATTGTAATGTAAAAATTGTATTAAATTATAAATGCTTTGATATATAGATTTATGTTGTAATGAAAGTAGAAATACTTTGTAAGATAAAAGTTGTTTACTCTTGTGTGTTGTGGTATATTGAATGATGATTATATGAGGGGTTATCTAGACTCTACTAAGTATTATAATTCACATAAAAGAAGATATTTAGGTAGTGTGAGTCAAATATTTGTATGATGAAAATTGATATAAAAGATAACTTTTCTGGCATGTCATGATGAACTAACCTTGTTATATGGAATGTCCTTAGGTCTATCATGTGACTAGGTAAAGCCCTGATATCATATACCAAAATCTATTGCGATCCATATAATAGGTGTAAAATCTCAAAGTCTATTCAACGTACAAAAATCCTCCAAAGGTAGAACTTGTAGTTGATCTAAATATATATGTGTAACTCATGAATTGATTGTGAATGCTTGCTATGTTAATTCTTTTTAAATATTTATAAGTCTATTTCATTTTAAATATACTAACTTATCTTGGTTGTGGTTATGTCTCTATCTATTATGATTGTGTGTTATACACGGGAGAAGAAGATAGTAAATATGTGTGACATCAACAATGAAATCATCATAAGAGACCATAAATATTTGGAAGCTACTTGTGTATTTTATTTTATAATTATAGAATTTTTATTCCTTTAATAAAGACTTTGTTTTGAAAAAACTTTTTTCACCCTCTAATACTTAGACCATACATATGTAGTTGATACGATTTAACACTAATTATAGAATACTTTAAACCAGTACACCAATTTTACTACTATTATAATTGTTTAACTGCTCTTACCTAAATTGTAAGTCACTCTCAACAAGTGTTCCACTACCTCTAAAGATATTTACTCATATAAAACTTATTTGTACGTAAGAAAATTAACTATCTAATCACACTCTAACAATCTTAATAAAATAAGTCCCTAAATATCTCCTATCAATATATCATTTATTTATTTGAATTTTTTTTTTAAATAATATAATTTATTTCAATGAAAAATAAGAATTTGAAAATAATATCTTAAACAACTAAATTAATAAAATTTGAAGTTTAACTATTAAATATTTTTTAAATATTTAAGTTTAATTAATATTATTTTTGGTAAATTTTTTTTGTTAAATATTATATCTTAAAATAAATATTTTGAAATAAAATTTTATGTTAAAAGGAAATTCAATTATTTATTAGAATATAAATTTAAGATATTTTACTTTATCCAAATAAGTACTTAAAAAATAAAGTGAATTTAATTATAAAAAATTTAAACATAGTACATTTTAATATTTTGAAATTATTGAAATTTTTCATACAAACAATGCAATTAATTATAAAAAAAACAACATAATAATAATCATAAGTCAGTAAACATATATTTTTAAAGAAAAAAACATTAATCAAGATATCAAAATACTTTACAGTACTGTTTCCTTTAGATTTTTAAAGTTATATACTTTTATAAATGTATTGTCAAATTTATAAAATTGTATACAAATTATATTATTAAACAATAATTTGTAGGAATGTTAACAAAATTTTATATTATTGAGAATTTTAAAATTATGCATAAATAAAAATTACATATTTAAAATTTGAAAAATAATAAGATTATTATCATTTAGTACCTTCGCGATCCTAAATGCATCAATTAAATTTTGTGAGTTCTCAAGTTGGAAATTTAAATATAAATAAAATTACTAATAATTTAAATGATAGTACCATTATAAAATTACTGTCTTTTAATATATCTCATAAAGTGACTTAAATATTTTTATTCTTCAATTGAAAAGAAGAATGTTTATATTTTTTATACTCTAATATAATGATTCTTTGGTATTCTTTTATGTCTCTAAAATAACAATTAGATATGAAATTTAAACGAAACCAAACTTATCATAAAACATTATTTTATGTTGCTAAATTTTAATTCCAAACTTAAAAATCAAGGAGAATTCGATTCATTTTTTTATTATCCTAACATAACGCTAACAATTTTCTTTCTATATAAAAAAACAAATAATTTTGACATAAATGATTACTTGATTTGGAAAACATAAGTTAGAAAGTCAAATTGATAATAAGAAAGGTGAAAAAAATAATATAAAAACAAAGTCTCCATGATGTTCTTTGTAAATTCATAAAATTTAAAATAATATTTCCTATACACTTGGGTGCATATATATGCATTCAAATTCATTTCAAATTATTGTTTGGTGGAAAGATATAGGAAGAAAACCAGAATTAAAATTTAATTTGTTTAATTTTTGGTACAAACAATATTATGAATCCTAATTCCTGAATATGGAAGAAAATATCAGTTGCAACCCAACCAATCACTACAATTATATTATCTTTTAAATGAAATATTATGATCATATAAATTAATTTACAAATCACATAAAAATGTTCAGGCATAACATAACATATAAGTGATATTTTTCTAACCTGCAGTTGGAAAAGATTAAAATAAATTATTTTAAAAATTTTAAAAACCAAATTTAACATTTTTAAATTGAAGGGACTAAACAAATACAAAAATGAATTAAAGAATTAAAAAAAATGTAAAATTGAAGCTTTTAAAAGTAAGAGGTTAGTATAACATTTTTTAAGGTTAAATTTGAAATTAAAATAAGATAAGAGTGAATTTAATTTGTATTTTGTACTATTGAAATAAACCATTTTAATTCATAAAAATAAACTAGGGAAGTGGGTCCGGTAAATATGACGACTAAACATGGGTAGTTAGAGATTAGAAGGATCTAGAAGACCAAAACCCTAGCGAGCACTCCTACTTAAATTCACACGGCTACTGCTTCCTTGCTCCATTTCCTTCTTTTGCATCTTCCATTCTCTCTTTTCCTGAATCTCAAACTCCATAGAAGGCAGATCCAAAATGTCCGAGACCGAGACGTTCGCTTTTCAGGCGGAGATCAACCAGCTTCTCAGTCTTATCATCAACACCTTCTACAGCAACAAGGAGATTTTCCTTCGTGAACTTATTAGCAATGCCTCGGATGTAAGATTTTTCTCTGTTCTTGTGCTGTTTCTGATGTTTATTATTCTTGTTTGGTTTGCATCATCTTATGTTTTAGTTTCTATCATTTTTGACTCTGTGTTTTTTGTTGTTGTGATCTGTGATAGTTTTATGTCATTGTTTGAACTTCTTCTGTTATAAAGTCTACTGGATTTATTATATTGAAACTCTTGATCCATTAATTGTTATTTCTGTGATTTGCGGGCATATGATGATTTACTTCATTGTGATAATGTGTTTTCAGTTGTTGTTTCATGTTAGAGTTGTTGCTTCATGGTAAAGCCATGTTGTTTCATGGTAACCATGCCGATAATTCTTTTTATTGTTACTGTTGTTGAAACCCTAAACCCTAATTAGAAAACTATTGTTAATGGGTTTCATTCACCTTTTTTTTGTGTTCTGTGCCTGTGAGTATATTTTTTGTTTGGTTCATTGCATGTCAATTTTTTACAGTTGGTATATTTGTAAAATAAATAATTATATTGTAAGCTAAATACAATCCTAATTTGAAACAACCTTTAGGAGACATTCTCGTATATAATTCTTAATTATTTCGAAATGTATAGCTTTGCATTTTTATTCTCGTTCTGAACCAAATCCTTAGGGTTATATATGATTTCTGTTTACTGTTCTTTTTTGGGGGTATATTTGATTTCTGTTTGCTGTTCGTTTTTGGTGTTATATCTGATTTCTGGCATGTGTTTACCTGTACAGGCTTTGGACAAGATTCGATTTGAGAGCCTTACTGACAAGAGCAAGCTCGATGCTCAGCCAGAGTTGTTCATCCACATTATTCCTGACAAGACCAACAACACATTGACTATCATTGATAGTGGTGTTGGCATGACTAAGGCTGGTAAGTTACTATGCTTTGTCATTATTTATTAAATTTTTGTTCTTTTAAGGTATTTTTTTTTAATTCTTGTGGTTTTTATGTTCCAGATTTGGTGAACAACTTGGGTACAATTGCGAGGTCTGGGACCAAGGAGTTCATGGAAGCCCTGGCTGCAGGTGCTGATGTGAGCATGATAGGTCAGTTTGGTGTTGGTTTCTACTCTGCTTATCTTGTTGCCGAGAAGGTTATTGTTACATCAAAGCACAATGATGATGAGCAGTATGTTTGGGAATCCCAAGCTGGTGGGTCCTTCACTGTGACAAGGGATACAGATGGCGAGAGTCTTGGCAGGGGAACAAAGATAATCTTGTATCTAAAGGAAGATCAGCTTGAGTATCTTGAAGAGCGTCGTTTGAAGGACTTGATAAAGAAGCATTCTGAATTCATCAGTTATCCAATTTCTCTCTGGATTGAGAAGACTACGGAGAAGGAGATTTCTGATGATGAGGATGAGGAAGAGAAGAAGGAAGAGGAGGGCAAGGTTGAAGAAGTGGATGAAGATAAGGAGAAGGAAGAGAAAAAAAAGAAGAAAATTAAGGAGGTGTCTCATGAGTGGTCTCTGGTGAACAAACAGAAGCCTATCTGGATGAGGAAACCGGAAGAGATTACAAAAGAGGAATATGCTGCTTTCTATAAGAGTCTTACCAATGATTGGGAAGAACATTTGGCTGTTAAGCACTTCTCTGTAGAGGGTCAGTTGGAGTTTAAGGCTATCCTCTTTATCCCAAAGAGGGCACCTTTTGATATCTTTGACACAAGGAAGAAGCCTAACAACATTAAACTGTATGTACGCAGAGTCTTCATCATGGACAACTGCGAGGAGTTGATTCCAGAATATCTTAGCTTTGTTAAGGGTATTGTGGATTCTGAGGACCTTCCTCTTAACATTTCTAGAGAAATGCTGCAGCAAAACAAGATTTTGAAGGTCATCCGCAAGAACTTGGTTAAGAAGTGCGTTGAGCTTTTCTTTGAAATTGCTGAGAACAAGGAAGATTATAACAAGTTCTATGAAGCCTTCTCTAAGAACCTTAAATTGGGTATCCATGAGGATTCCCAGAACAAGTCAAAGCTAGCTGAATTGCTGAGGTATCACTCAACCAAGAGCGGTGATGAGATGACTAGCCTGAAGGACTATGTTACCAGGATGAAGGAAGGACAGAGTGACATCTACTACATTACTGGTGAAAGCAGGAAAGCTGTAGAGAATTCCCCCTTCTTGGAAAGGCTGAAAAAGAAGGGATATGAGGTGCTTTTCATGGTTGATGCTATTGATGAATACGCCGTTGGTCAGCTTAAGGAATTTGAGGGAAAGAAGTTGGTGTCTGCTACCAAAGAAGGGCTAAAACTTGATGAGAGTGAAGACGAGAAGAAAAGGAAGGAAGAATTGAAGGAGAAATTTGACGGTCTTTGCAAGGTGATAAAGGATGTGTTGGGTGACAAGGTGGAGAAGGTTGTGGTGTCTGATCGTGTTGTGGATTCTCCATGCTGTCTGGTGACTGGTGAATATGGTTGGACAGCTAACATGGAAAGGATAATGAAGGCGCAGGCATTGAGGGACAGCAGTATGGCTGGATACATGTCAAGCAAGAAGACGATGGAGATTAACCCTGAGAATCCCATCATGGATGAGCTGAGGAAGCGTGCAGATGCCGACAAGAATGATAAATCTGTGAAGGATCTCGTTCTCTTGCTCTTTGAGACTGCTCTTCTAACTTCTGGATTCAGCCTTGATGATCCCAACACTTTCGGTAACAGAATTCACAGGATGCTGAAGCTTGGACTCAGCATTGACGAAGATGCCGGTGAAGCTGATGCTGACATGCCACCTCTGGAAGATGCTGATGCTGATGCTGAGGGCAGCAAGATGGAGGAAGTTGATTAAATCTAACTCTATTGTCTCTTTTCACTATTGTGATTCCAGAACAATCTTTTTTATATTTAGTGTTTGTTTTTAAATTTTGTAATATTTCAACTTTTGTCAGGTTTCATTTTGTCAGTTTGTTTTGAGTTGTCTTATATCTCAAATATTTATCAGGATGGAGGGAGTCGATTGAATCAAACTCTATTTTCTTTTAGAAATTGTGATTGCAGAGCTTTTTCTTATGTCAAACTTTTTACTATGAAAAAAATGAAATTTGAAATATAGTTAAAAATGTAAAATATATAGCGGAATTGTATGTTTTGTTTTTCTCCTTATAAGCTTTGTAACTTTTTTAATTTTTAATTTTATTTTTTATTTTAACATCTTAAACATTTTGTTTTTGCATTTTACATAAATAAATTATGATACTGTATTTGTGGAATTTTATTTTCATTTTTATAATTATAGTTCGACTTTTCACACATCAACCCGTTTTTCAAGTAAAATCTTCCTTCTACCCCTAATATCAGAAAATGACTTTTAAATCTAATCATTGATTCCACTATAATTAGAATACCAATTTCTTATAATATGTTAATAATTATCCTGAAATTGTTTGATTTATTATTATTTGATGAAGAATTTAAAATCTACTTAAACCTTAATAATGAAATAAAAGAAAATGACAAGAATTTTCATTAGCCTAATCTAAAAAAAATGCTTAAGTAAGAGGAGAACCATGATTGGAAAGATAAAAAGAGTGTTATTTTGATCCAATAAAAGAAAAATAGTAGTATATTATTATACTATACAAGCTTGGTCAAGTAAAAGAGAAAAAAGTAAGAAACGTATACACATAGTTGATTATAAGATGAGAGTTGTTTCCATTGAAACATTTGATGTAAATATGAGAAGAAGCCATGGACGATTTCACTGTGGTTGGAGTGAGGGTTTGAAGTCCCTTGCAGACAAAGCAGAGTTTGTATGACGCATTGCAGCACGGTGGTGGCGACACCTGAAGGAGCCAGCATGTGTGGTGGGTGAGCAGAGACAATCTCTCTTCTCACTACAAGACCTCTTCAATGCGCATTCACTTGTCGGTGAATCAGACTCATTTACTTTCAAACCTGGGATTTCTACTTCTGTTCCATTCACATGCTTTACTTTGATGCAATTTTCCTTTTCCATAACCTTTCCCTCCATCCCTTTCCTATCCATTTTCATTCAATCAACAATTTACCAACAATTACATGTGTCAGATGCTAACAATATCCTATGATTTGTGTCTAAGAACATGCATGGAGGAGATAATAAAAGAAGACTTAATTACCTCATTATTGTACTTTTATCTTAATTTTTTATTAGAAATAATTCAAATATGGCTTTAATTTCCATTAAACAAAATTAGATGTTATATAAAAAAAATCCATAATAATTCACATAAATGGTTGGATTCAATGGAAAGATACACTATCAATAAGATGTGAACTTAATTACATAAAAAATAGACATTATTTTTTACTCAAAATTTTAAAATAATGAATTAATAAATCTTTAATTTTATATAATGTTCTACTTTCTTATTTTTATTCAAACCTCACACTTAGAATTTTAACATAAATGTCCATCATTATGTCATGATTTTATTTGAATTTGAGTTATATGGTATATGATATGCTAATGAGTTAACCCGTAATTATGCTGCATGACAAGATGTATTTACATTTTGTAAATGTTGAAGGCAATAGTGAAGGAAATGTAGAAAGAATACCTAGATAATCGAGAAGGTTTCCAGAAAATATGATGTTCTTCCGTGGATGGATTGCTTGTTTGACAAAAGGGTGTGATTAATTGTCTGCAAAAAAAAAGAAGAGAAAAATGATCCCTAAACGAAGATTCGGATAAACTTAATGACAAGTCGCTAACCAATTAAATGTTGTTTAAAAAATGTGTGGTGTTTACTCTCTCAACAATTTATGGCCACAAGTTCTCAAAATGCTCTGTTTCCATTTTTCTTCTCGACCTAGTTGGACATGAACAATCAAATTTCTAATAATTTCACACCTTCTTAACCTCTTTCTAACTTTCTTTATTTTGACCCACCCATTTTGCTTCTCCATTTTGCCACACGTTCAGTCTTAAATTTACCTCATTATTCTGTCTTCCATTTCCATTTTGAAAGCTATTTTAGGTAATTTTACACTAAGAAATAATAATAATAACATCATTTGAACAAGTTTATTTAGCTGTTGATTTTATTTTACTATATTATATGTGCAAATAAATCATATTTGTTCATTTTTGTGAACCCTCACCACCATTGCAAAATGAAGTAAGCATATAATAATAATAGTAGAATTTTGTTGAAGTTAAAGAAACAAATCCCACAACAGGGCCATTAGAAATAGAAAATGATTTATGGGCACCCCATATCTAATTAAAACCAATAAGAGAAAGTATTAATAAAATGTTTTAAGTCCTAAGTTTTTGATCAATCATTACTCATCCAAAAGTTATAGTAGATAAAAAAGTAATAGGAGAACATAACTATGACAACAAGTAGGGAAGAAATATATTATTTGCTTTATTTTTTCCCCTATAGGATGCTTGTCTCACAATATTTTCATATGGCAATAAAAGAACTCCATTAATTTGAAAGACTATGGGATTCATCACCTACAACCAAGTATATATATAGTATAGTTTTGGCCACTGGTGAGCTATTCTGTACAAATGTAACCTCACTCAAGTGACCATTGTAAAGTAGTATAAAAGACCAAAAACTAAGGAGAAAAAAAAGGAAAAAGAGAGGGTAATATCAGCAGTATACATGTGAACAAATAAGATTAATCCTTTTGACTGTTGTTTAAGCTATTTCTACATCTCCAATCCTTGCTTGCAAAGAGGACAACATGATGTAATTTTTAGCCATTGATCCACACATTTTAGATGGAACACATGGGAACAGGGCAATTGTCTAACTTCCTCTTTGTCTTTATACTTGGTTAAGCAGATACAACATTCCTGTAAGCACATCAGAACACAAACAAATCTGTCAGTTCAGTTGATTTGGAAATATGACAGATCTTGAAATAAATGGAACTTAAAAGCATATATCCAAACTGAGGATAACAATTATATGCTACTACTATCAGGAACGGCTCAAGGATTTTGAAGGCCTAAATCAAACTCAAGAATGAAACTTTTTACTACTTTTTTTTCTTCGTGTTTTTAGACCTAATCTTGAACCTTTTGGGTCTATGGAAGAGGAGGTTCGCCGGATAGACACAATATCAATGAGATTTAAGCTCAATCACATAAGAGATTGATATCATTCTGTATCCAAAATCTTAAGACAATGAGTTAATGGATCTTCAACTTTATATTATGCTCTATTTTCTTATTTCTATCAAATGTCGGACTTAGACTTAAAATCTAACGTAGAACTTAAACTTACACTTAAAATCCTAACAGAGCCGACCTCTCTACTACTCACACAATCGGTGGCTAGCCATTGAAGTGCATAACTTGGTTTTAATTTATAAGAAAAGTTAAACTTTTTCTCTAAAATTGTTTATAGAAAAGAATAATTTATATGTAATAGTGGTATTACTTACTTGGTCTTCATCAATCAGTTTTTCACTCCCATCAGAGTCATTTCCAAGCTCTAACTTTGCACGACCTTCTTTATGTCTCCAGCTTGGAAGCTGTGAAATTTGATCATCAGAAGCTCCTTTATCAAAAGAGGCTATATTCATGTTGTAGCCAAGGAGGGTGCTGATGAGAGGCACAAAACAGCACAGCAGCAGAAACAGTAGAAAAGGGAAAGAGTAGCACACTGCATTCCAAGCAAGAAGAGTGATGCAGAGCACATGCAGTTTTGGAGCTTGTTGAAAAGATCCAAAACGTGAGTCAAAAACCCAAACATTTCCCATCACAAACCATATGGCAAAGAAAAGCTCCAGCGAAGTCCGACATCTGTTCATCAAGTGTGACATCCTGTACACACTGACCAATACAGTGCAAAGTAAATTAAAATTACAGTTTCAAATTTCAACCATGAAAAAGTTGCATGGCTCCAACTAAACTACCAAGAACTTGCTGTCTGATTAAATTTTAGTAAATGACTTTGCAATACAAATAGCTTTTACAACTTTTTTGGCTACTATTTGGTACTGTTAATCAATAGATATGCTTTTTCATCAGCCAGAATTTATATTTTGATAGAAAAAAGTTGGTAACATGGTAACACTTGTATATTAGTTTTGTTTTTTTCATTTTTCATTTGATTTATATCCTTAATCAGATAGAAAAGAATGAAATAAGCAAAAGATTATGATCTGTCAAAAGCAAATGCCACGAACTGATCATAGTGAGAAAGGTATGTTGGGGTATTGGATTCTTCCAATCTCTTTTTAAAGGGATAAACTAAAATTACTGTTACTTGAAACATGGTATTTTCCTATTTTCAACAACCCTATACATGTGTCAAAATATCAAAGTTCATAGCCAACTCAAAGAGAGCAACTTTTCTTTTTATCAAACAGTAATTTTTCAAACAACAGAACGATGGTATCAAACTTTTCTAGCCAATTTTAAAGCATACTCATGGCATTAGTTCACTGCAATATAGTCAATAAATACAATTACCCATGATCAGTAACAATAAAATTGACAGAAAAAAGTTGAAGAAGGTTGAATTGCACAGCATACCTGGTTTCTTCATGGTTTCTCTGCTGTTCTATATCAGAAAGGCCTTGCGTGAGATAAGTTTGACGATAGCGCCCGTAAAGTAGCAGCAGATTAAGAACAACACCAATATCATAACCAGAAATCCAAATCCTCATAGGCCAAATAGGTCTCTCCCTCTTGGAAATGGCCAAGGTGAATGTTGTAATAGTTATTTGAACAACCAAGGCAATAAACTCCAGCATCATCCAAGTGCTAGAATTGAAAGGGTTGGAGCCAAGATTGGACCTTGATCCATTTTGGTAATGAAAAACTCTTCTCAAAAAGGTAAACCATCTTGCTCTAGATATTCTCATGGCCACCCGAACCAAGAAGGAAGGAGGGGTGACACGTGGAGGCCTATTTCGAGCACTAGCAATTCTGTCTTCTGTGACAGAATTTGAAGAAAATGGAACCATGCTAAAGTCTTGTTGTTGATGAAGGAAGCACCTAGAATTCATTGAAAAAATGTCTTCTTTTGCCCCGTTTGTGCAGAGAATTTGTCCAAGGCGTGTAGCAGAGAGAGATCAAATAATTGACTCCAACATCAATATTTCTTAAAAGCACAGCTTTGCATCAAAAGAACTTGAAATTGAAGCACCCCAATAGCCAACTTTGAAGAATAGAATTAGTACCTTGATCATTGGAAGATCTTTTCTGGGTCTGCACAAACTCTTAGCAACAGAATCAAACCAATCTTCAGCTGCATGATCCTTTCAGTAACCACATACTATATAAGAAAAACATGAAATAGGAGATGTAGCTGATGAAGTGTTTACAGAAGATGATGAAGGGAAGATTGGTGTGAAGGATTTGTCAAGAAGGTGAGGTTGTGTTTCAGAGGGTGACCAAGAATCAAACTGCTGAGGTTTGCTTTGATTCAAAGGGAATCACAAGGTTTGGAGGGAAGTTAACCGTTGGCCAACTTCCTCTAGGCTTTATTTTATATGAAGACAACCTCACAAAACAATTGCACTCCAATTTCTCCTCTTTCTTCTTTCCTTCTAACCTTACTTTTTGTTTTAGTTTTGATGGCACAACCTGAAACAAATATATCTTAGTTCCTTAAGAACATCAAATTTGTTTTTTTTTCCTTAGTTTTATATATTAATTTTAAATTAGATAAACCCGACAAAGATTCATTTATCGCGACGTTTTTTTATCAGTTGATAGAGTTAATGTGATAAACTTGAACCATTAAATAACTAACTGCACTTCACCGTAAAGTTTTCAAGAACTGTAATAAGAGAGTGATGAAGGAATTATCGTATCATAAGTTTTTCGGTGGAGTAGAAATGTTATCGGCAGAAAACACTGTAACGTTAAAGTCAAAGTCAGTATTATTTAAAATACATAGTAAAAGTAATAAATTATTTTTATATTAAATCTGTATTGATAGATTTTGAATTTATGATTAAATTACGAGAAACAATAATAATTTTATTTAAAATTGTTATAATTATTTTTAGTACTATTTCTATTTTGTCTATAATTTGACTGACCGATTCATCGACCGTTTTATATGAGATTAAAATTTGTTAATCTCTCTATGACAGGATGGTCTAGAATAAGAAATTGGATAATATAAATTCAATTTTGATAATAATTATAAATATTTAGCATTATATTCCAAATTTATAGGGTTAAAAGTTAAATATATGAAAGCTATACAGTTTAATTATGAAAAGTAAATATGAAAGAGAAAACATTGTTGATATCAAACTTTATCCTATAAAAATCATTAGTCAAACTCTGTTATTATGATTCATTGAGTAATTCAACATCAAATACTTCTCAACTTTCATGAATGTCTCTTCTCGAAGTTATTACTCTATGCAGTTTTTGTCTTTGTTTCTCTACTGATATACATGGCTATTTTAATAGAGAAACTTAATTTTTAAGTTACAATTTCACATCAGGTGAGAAAATTTTTCACCCAACAAAATTGTGATATTGGTTGAACTAATATTAAAAATAAATAAAATTAAACATATTGAGAATCTACCTTCACAACCTTTTCATAATTAATCGGGATTTGTTAAGCGAATTTGGATTTGCTGAACATATTATCTTCTCCGGAAATCATGTATTTATGTCTTCTTGGTTTGCTTAGCAAAACTAAATTTCTTTAATAAATTCTCTGCTCCTATTTTTTTTGTATCTCTTCATTTGTCAAGTGAAATTGGTTTCACTCACCACCTTTATATTTTGGCTTTGAAATCTTAGATGTGTTAAATATGTATATACACTAAAATTAAAATAAAAATAAAGATAATTTTAATTTTATAAGTTAATTTTGTGAAGATAAATTATACTTAAACCTACTTTTTAATATGGTATTTGAACAAAGAAAATTTTAGCAAAGTATCATTAAATTATACTCATAAATGAAGTGTTTCGACCTCAAGTTTATTAACATACATTTGTTACAATTTTGTCCACATAAAGTGTTTTGTAGGATTAAGAAGTTGTGTCTCATAAACAATTTTAGTGTTGTGACTTTAAATTCATTAAAATAACATCATAAAATTACATTAAAAATATTATTTGCTTTAAAATCCAAAATTTCTCTACAATTTTATCTTTAAAAAATATTTTAAATAATTAAAAAACATATATATTTAAATTAATCTTAAAATATCGATATCTAAAAAGTGTGACTATTTACATAAATCTACAAGTAAAACATTCATTTAACCGAAAAAAAAATTGAAACTTTAAGAACAAACAGTGAGAAGAATGTATTTCTACACCGATTCTCATAAAATTAAGTAATAAAAAAAAAACTAACAAGAAACGCAAAGATTTTTCCTTTTTTGGGAGTGAAAAGAAAATGAAGTGTATCTATATTTGAATGAAAGTGGATAAGATTTGTTTATATTTTAATGGCAACAAAATTGCAATGTGTAATGATAAAAGTGATTTAAATTGTGGCGGGTACAGTTGATATTTTTGTATTATGTGGTAAACGGTTGGCCACCTAATCCCACCAACAGTTTCTGTCACATTGGAGTAGTGTGGCCACCTCCTCTCTTCCAACAATAATAATTCCTATGTTTTATTCATCAATATCTTCGTCTTCTCTTAATCACACAACCAAAATATTGTCGACACCAATTTTCAGTTAGGCCTAATTTTGTATTTGGCTACAATTAATCAAAATCAAACGTCCAAAAGCCTTAATTTGAGGCCAAAATATTGACTGCTAAAGGTCAAATTCACGCGTTTGAATTCATCAAAAATTGTACAAATTTCAAATATTTATATTGTTGAAAGTAATTAACCGTTATATTCGTATGAGTCGATTATCAAGACAAATCATCAGTTCTGATAATACTGTTGGGTCTATGAAAGAAAATGTGTCGATTATCAAGACAAATCATAATACTATTGGGTCTATGAAAGAAAAGGTGCATCAGAAAGACACAATAACAATAAACTTTAAGTTCAATCATATAAGAAATTGACACCAATTTCTATCTAAAATTTTAAAATAATGAGTTAATAAATCTTTCATTTTTATATATAATGTATTATTTTTTCATTTCTATCCAATATGGGACTTAGACTTATATTTAGATTTTCAATAGAATTATGATTAGAGTCCAGTAAGAGGTGAGTTAGACTTAAAATCGTTCCATTTTTTATTTTGAAGAAAAAAGAGTTCCATAAAGTTTAAAATTATCATAATTTATATTAAGAGCTTCACCCCTTGCTAATAAATGCTGACCCCTTGCTAATAAATGCTGAAGAGAAGTGAGATAAGGAAAAACTAAAATTCTCCTTCCAGATTTTTTGATGTTGTTTTTTTCAAAGTATATTAATTGATTTTAGTGTTTGAAAATATATATCTTTATAATATAAAGAAAATAATATATTTTAATGACATTGGAGATAAAACACGTGAGATTGAGCTTATGAAATGTGGTGTGATTTACGAGTAAAGCACGTCGGTTAAGCTGGTTTTGACGTATTGGAATAAAATTTGACCCCATTTGGGCGGTGAGACATGCAACGTGTTAATATTGACGTATCTCGCAAAGGAAAGCTATCACAATCACTTTCAAAAAATGGATAATAAATGAGAACAACTCAACTTCAACCCCAAACACTGTCTTCTTAACACGAGTACACGGACAAAATAATATAAAAGCAAAAAACGAAGCAAAAGGTCGATTACGTTAATCAGAAAAGTATGCAAAAGCTAACTCATATTCTCAATTTACATCATCGACCAATTAAAAGTTGAATTGTAAATAAATTAAATTCGACTATTTTAATCGGAGTTTATTTGCATTTTACAATCTATCAACTATTGTTGGCATAAATTCAAATATTCAATATAAAATTCTTGAATGCGACTTTGGTTAGGTTTCTTATGTTAGATTTGTTGGCGCATACAAATATTGAATATTAATTGAAAAAAAGTCACCTTCATTGGCAAGTGCATCATCCTCAACCGAAAAAAACAAAAAATTTATAATTATTTGCTGCTACCGACTTTACCCATTATATATATTTTGCGTGTGTGATTTATTATAATTGAACTTCTTTTTCAAAAATCATATTCATTCAAGTCAATAATCAACTAATTACAATAACTGCATAGTACTACAAATACACTATTATTTTTTTCATATTTCCATTTAATAATAGAGATATAATGTACCATCAGTCAATTACATATCGAACGGTTAGTCATAATTTGGATCATCTAAAGAATTATCAATGAACTTGGTCGGTTACCAAACATATCAATATAATTATCTTAAATTTAATGTTGATCAATTAAGAGTAAAGTATAATTACCTACTATTGGACTGTAATTAGATGGATATTAATCAAAAGTTCATCCAAAACTTATAAATAGAAGTTTAAGGTAAGGAAATAGGTTACATGCATTTACTGATGCATTAATTGTTAATGGTAAAACATTAAGCTGACTTTGACATAGGAGTGTTTTTTGCATGTATTTTTCGAACCGTTCGATAAAATACTTAGACTTCTTGACAACATTCAAACTTTGGACGACACAACATAATCAAAACCGTTGACCCCGACTCCAACCTCGAACAAAAGATATAATTAGTAATCATCAATTATATTGTCAAGTCTTGAATTTAACATATTAATCTATTGATCCATTAGTTGAGTTATTTTTTGTTGTCTTGGATTCATATCTTTATTCGAACCATTGGTCAAGGAATAGATCAATTTGTAAGATTGAATGTTGAAAGTTTCGTATTAACTAAAGATAATATCAATTTATAATATTAAAACCAAACACAAATCTCATTTTATAAATATTTTTTTAAAATTGAGTTTGATATAAAATTCACTTAACATTGAAAAAAAATCTAATTTTAGCGCACACAAAAATATTCATATTCTTGTCCAGAGATACATTACATGGTTGATAACAAATGCTATATGAATGTGCATGAATGACATTAACAAGAGGAAGACCTCAAAAACATTGCTTCATATTCTTGTCCAGAGATACATTACATGGTTGATAACAAATGCTATATGAATGTGCATGAATGACATTAACAAGAGGAAGACCTCAAAAACATTGCTGCATAGTCCATTTTTCAGAAGAAATATGAATTCATGTAATGATAAAAAGAAGCTATGGTTTTGACAAGAAACTTGCTCGCTTGTTCAGGAGATAACAAAAGAATTCAGAAATAACTTCAACAAGAAATTTCTGCACAATACATCAAATAAGAGAACAAAAAGGGGTTCAGATTTTTGTTCTCAAAGTAACTCAGATTTTGTGTTTCACATAACGTGTGTGAAAGTCAATTGCTACGTTTGCTATAGTGAATTGTAAACTACTCAAAGAAAAAGCAGTGGTTTGTATTGCAATCTTGGCCATTATACAAAATTTAACCTTTTTATGCATGATTACTTAAAATTATGTGATAGACCATAAAAAGTTTCAATTTTTATTTCAAAATTAAAAGAAACATAACTATTGTTATGTAGGTTTAATATACACGTAAGATATTGTCCGCTTTGGGCCAAGCCCTCACAAATTTGCTTTTGGTACCGCTCCAAAAAGCCTCTTACTAAGAAATGTATCTTATGTGTATATAAACCCATGTGTATTTCATATTTTATCCGATGTGTGACTTTGTTTGTACCCAACATCCTCCCTTCAAACAAAGGGTTATGGTTCTTTTACCTCCCATATGGCGGAAGGTTTTTTTTTTTTTTTTTCCAGTCGTCAGACCTGAACCTGGTTCTGATACCAGATGTTGTGTAGGTTTAATATACACGCATATCCATATGTCACCCCACTAGTAAGATATTGTCTGCTTTTGGCTAAGCCCTCATAGATTTGTTTTTGGTACCGTTTCAAAAGGCCTCTTACTGAGGGACAAATATAACATTTAAAAATTGTATAGGACAAAGAGATAAATACGAATTCCCCTAAAATTATTCATTAGAGGTACAACAAAGTCAAGTACTGTTTAGTGTCATTTGAGTTAGTGAAACTCTTTTGACTAAAATGTATGAAAACCAACTCTCTTTATATAAGAAAAAACTCAGAAATGATTATTCTATATACTTTGTTAACCTGTGCACATATTTTCTCAGCTCCATTGAAAAAAGTAAGACCTTATGGCTGATAGTGACATTAGACTTTAATTCTCAGTATATCCAAAAATCTCAGAAACTGAAAAGAGGTTATTAATTAATGTTTAGATCAATATAGAGCTGACACTTGTAATCAAATCTAATAATAGTATTTTTTTTTTAATTGGCTCAATTTTTAATGCTATGAACATGCAATGAGAGAGCATGTGGATTCAGAATCAGTAACACGTTCTGCCTCCATTTTCTTTTTCTGTTCTTCAAAACCCACTTCAGTAGAGTGAGTTTTCTCTTTGGAGGAAAAATAACAATAACCAAAAGCCATCACAATGGCTAAATCAAAAGAAAATTGCAGAAAATTTGTACAGAAGAAACTTCTGTGGTTTTTTTTTCTTCTTTATTTCACATTTCTCCTTGGTATAAAGAATCTGAAAAATTCTTTCAGAGATACAACACAGAACTATTACAACCATTGAGCACTGTCACCAAGTGAAAATCTTTGACCCCTAAATGAAGGAAAAAAAAGAGGAAAACAAAGTCCTATCTGGTCAATTACAATAATGAAATGATATAGATAAAAGAATAATTACAAACAAATGACGAGCTTAGACACAAGCTCCACTGCTAGAATGGCATAGAACAACAAACAATGTACTAGCAGCCATCTCCAACTGCAAATATATACAGTCACAGAAACAAATATATTCCTAATTTTCCTTCTGCTTCACCTTGTCATCACGCTCCCCCAAGACAAATTCAGCATATAAATCCTTCAGAGCAATCATGACTGTAGTTATTAATGGCCCCATAATAGCCCCCTGCAGACCAACAAATTCCTTCAGCTATGCTATGGAATACAGTAGAAGTTGAAGCAGACACAAGATACTACACATATTCATTGAATCCCACATGTTCACACGCACAATTTACAAAGGAAGACTACAACATCAAATCAAGGTATGCAAGTAAACCAGTCTAAATTTTAGAACAAGCATAGGTTGGAACTTCATGTAATCACTTAATCTGAACAATGAAAATGCATGTGAGATTATTAGTTCAAAACATATGTAGTCTATGAACTATAGGGTAAAGTGTTTATATATACTGTCATTCTACCACTATTGTCATTGCCATTTATGATAAGTTTATCCACTTTTATCATCACTATCTTAACAGAAGTATTATTATGATTTCTGATTGATTACATGAACAATGCAGAGAAACTATACCGTATAGAAAGAGATTAGAACATCAAACGATGGAGAGTAAACATTTACCTCTACAGCAGATGGAAACAAAGCAATTCCCCCAATGATGCTCATTCCAGTAAGATAAACACTTTGTCCGGGCACATCTTCCAGAATCTCAGTTGCCCCATAATCCATGAGGAAAAGGTGAGCAACAGACAAGAAAATGGCCACTATGTATCTTCCTTCTAGCACCAGCTGTAGTGCTGCTGGAATTGTTGCAAGCCAAGACGGTAATATCGGAATCAAAGGGCTAATAAAGGCAAGCACAGTTGACATATACAAGAAATGTATTCTGTATAGCCTAAACAAAAGCCAAGTCAGGCATCCTTGGAAGAATGCAATCTCAGGAGTGGCCAAAAGGACTCCTGAAATTGCCCTATTCAACACTTCAACGCATCTTACCTTAGCCGAGTTTGAAATTGGAAACATGTGCATCATTTGTTCTGTTACCCCACCCGACTCTGATGTTATGAGGTAATACAAAACCCAGAAAAAAACCATCGTCTGAGACACAAAATTGAATACCTCCGCAGCACCAGAGACTATGGAATTCAAAATGGAAAGCACAAACTTTGCACCGCTTCCAAGCACACTTGTACCACTAGCCAAAACACGTTGACCAACATCCATCCCTTTAACTGCATACCCTTTTGCCCTCTCAACCAAATCTTCCCTAGTGATTATAAGCTCTCGGAAAAGGGTGTTGACTTCTGCATAAATTCCCCCCCACTCCCTTTTCCTAACCATACCCTTCAAATTCAAGATCCTTTCAGCGAGCGGTGAAACCACCACTAATGAATCCATTGAAGGCTGAGAAGAGTTAGCACTAGCAGGAGCAGTTATCACAAACTGCTTAACAACAGTCACAAATTCAGTCATATTGTACTGCGCTGCCAATCCATCAATCTGATCAGAAACCGTCTCATAAAACTGAGTAGAGTACTTATCCACCATTCCAGCAATATCATTGTCCTCAATCCACTTCTTCACACCGATTCTCTCAGCATAGTTGTTCTCTTCCACTCTCAATTTCAGCGAAATCACTGCCTCCTTCCCTTCACCGCCAATCTTATAAGAGAAGAAAATTACCCCTGTCAAGAACCCGACAATCATGCCGACAATCAACCCAACAGCCACCACGGTTTTCAACCTCCTCAATATAACTCTGGTGAAAGACGCACCAAAGGGAGAGAAACTGAAAGCCACATTCTTGGAACTGAAAACGAAGCCTAATCCGAGAAGTGACAACGACCCAACAGCACCGAGCCTCTCATAAGCAAAAACAAAGACCCCAAAAGAAAAGAGCAGACGAAGCAAAGTGGAAAACGCACTAAGCTTCTTTGACTCCTCGTTCTGGGGCTTTGGTTTCCGGAGAAGGATTGTGAGAGAAGTTTGGCGAATCTCAGCGAGGGTTGTAAGGAAGAGCGAGAAAACGGTGAGCGGAAGAGCGAGGAGAGTGTGGAGGAGGCCTAGTTTGAGAGGGTGAGACCAAAAGGAAACGATGGCTTGGTGAATGAGTCTGAGAGGAATGGAGCATAGGATGGCCCATTGAAGGGGTTTGAGGTACTGTTGCAGGAGTTTGTAGAGAGAGAAGAGGATGAGAATGGCGAAGGCGAGGCCGGCGTGGGCCATGGCTATGTAAAGGGCGAGTCGCGCCTGAGAGTCGCCTGAGGGGTTGACTTTTTGGTCCGCATTCGGCGGCGGCGGCGGCGCAGGATCCGAGGAGGGCTTTCGAAGGGAAGCGGATCGGAACATGTCGTACCACGGCGGGGTGGCCGTGGCAGAGTTAGGATCAGAATAAGGGACAAGGTCCATCAAGAGAGCGCGACAGAACAAAAACACAAATGCAAATCAATAGACAGATATAGTTTGTGAAAATTAACGAATGAATGAATACATATGTGTTGTCTTGTGTCTGTTTTCAATGGCTAAGAAAAGAAAGATAGATACATGGTTTGATTTTCTAAGGTTGTTTTTTGTGGTAAAAATGGTAAAGACTGCAGCTTTTTAAACTGACAAAGGAAGCAGAGTGAAGTGAAAAGTTTGCAAAAAGGAATTGCTACTTGGCTTCATGTGACTGTCTCTTTTGTTGTGTTGTTCCCCTTTTCCACAAGTCATTCCAATCTTTATGCTTCATCATAACTATATCATTAGCATTAATTAAGTAATCATAAATACTTTCATTTGAGATTAAATTAATGAATATAATTTATCAACAAGTGATTGGTTAACTCAGTATTTTTTTAAGTCAAAATTTAAGTTTAAGTCTCTCAGATAAAGTGTTTATCTCATAAGATTTTTGTAATAGAATTCCTTCCGGTATCAGATTGAAACTACCTGAAAATTAACACCTTGATACTAAGAATTCCGTCGTAGAAAACTTCATAAGATTAAAGACTCAATTTTGAATTAAGTTTAATGATCATCCTATCCCCAACAACATCCATAAATGTAAGATACCAACATAATAAAAGTACACGAAAGCAAAATATAGTCAGATTCGTTTGATTCAAGTTTTTTACTCCAAACACAATCTAACTCAATCCAAGCACCCTGGTAGAGAAGAAGTGATGAAACATTATATTCAATGAGAGAAGAACCAACCATATTATTTTCAGTTGAAGATCAAAGTAAGTAATACATAACTGAGTTGTGAAATTAGTTGGTAATTTTGTAGAGCATGAATACAGTGTTTATCATTGTTTTTCTTGGACTGTTTTGTGAAATGTAGATGCTTAGGAAGAAGAGAGAAGAGAAGTTGATTTGATGAAAGACTAATTTCGAACTTCAATTCGTCTGCGGAGACAGAAGTAGGCCAAGACACGGAAGCACAGAGCCATGGCTACCATAATCCATGCTTCAGTTAAGCCTCCATTCAAGTTTACTGTGTCAAATGATGGTGAACTCTGCAGTGTTCTGCACCCTCTCTCGCTTTCACACTCATATAGTTGTTCTCCTGAATACTGCACTTTCAGAAGAAGTCTGAAGCCATAGTACACGAATGATAAATACTTCAACCACTGCATCACCTTCGGTACGTGCTGCATGCAACAAAATCAACCATTTTGTGTTACAAGGTATTTGAATGCAAAAGTTATTATACTGCAATTCTTACCAAAATCATACCTGGACATAGTAGCCACCGGTGAGAAGGAACAACATTAGTATCAAAGAAGCAACTATCCCTGCTCTTTGAATGCTCATTACTGCAGCTCCAAATAGTTCTCCTGCTCCCTGTTAAGATTGTTGTATTCATCAAAGCTCCAAACATATGATGTTCCATTTACATATAATGTCTCAACATGGGTTTTTCTTTTTTACATATCCTAAGCAAATTTGCCCATATATTACGAAAGTGTGCAAGTCAAAAAAATATTATTGGTAAATCGTGTGAATTCATCACAACTTAAAAAACAAAGTCGTGAGAATTCCAAACAACTTAAAAAAATGAAATCATCAAGAAGAGTAATGACGACTTCATTTTCTCATAAATTAATATTAACATCGTGATTCCTGATGACTTCATTTTCTTATGAATAAGTTGTGTGAAGATCTTACCGGAAGGATTGTTAGAATATAAACAAAGTTCTACACGAGATAAAACAAGAGGTGAACATGAGTTTTTATACATGTAAGAAACTTTCTTTGTAAGAGATATTTTGAAGTGGTACCAAAATCAAATTCGTGAGGGTTTGGCCCAGAATGAACGATATTTTACTATTGTAGAGATCTATGTGTATTGTCTCTTCCTACAATTAGTATCAGAGTTGATAGTTCATCCACACAACTTATCTCATGAGTAATATTTTTTTTTATTTGTCCATTTTCATAATATTTACACAAATTTGTTCCATATATGTAAACAAAACCCTCAATATGGCTTACTTGACTTGTTATAGCTATTAGCAGCACCGCGAACAAAGTCAGGAAGAAGCAAGCAACAGTCCTCTTAAACCCAGCCATGAAGTACAAGATAAGCATGAAGAAAGTAGGGTAAAAAACATGCGCCACCATATCACACAGAGTGCTGCTTACGTAGTATACACTCAGTCTATACATATCTGCTTTCCTTTCTTTCACCAAATAGACCTTTTCAAATGGAAAGACATAGACTGCTCCAAAAATGCATGAAGATGTCCAGAATATACAGATATAGAACATTAATCCAACCTGCACAAAGATAGTGGTTCGTTCTAATGTTAATGTCCCAGCCTTGTAAAATGTGAAAACAAAATCATCGAAAAAACTACCTGATCTCTAACTTGAGCCTCTGTATTGGTTGAGGATTTCCACCAAAGTAGCCCCAACAAAAGAGCAATGCCAAGTGCTTGAACTAATCTTAATTTATCAAAATAGTCCTTGCATCTTGCTCTGAATGTTCTCTTGTAAAGAATGAAGAATTGGTCCAACCAACTCACTGTCCAGTCCTTTTTAACCTGAATGGCAAGCTGAAGATGTTCTGGTGTGTTTGCTGCTCCATGATTCTCATCTTTTTCTTTTGGTTCCAGTGTTTCCTTATACTTGAGTTGTAGATACTAAGAATAACGGAGCGATTATTAAGTGGTATAATGAGATTGAACATGCATAAAAGATATATAATGCAGAGTCTTACTTTAATAACAGATTTTGAGCGGTCGGCAGATTCTTGATCTTTGAAAGTATCTTGAGGAAAGCTTATGTTATTCACTTGTCCAGTTGCCAAGTCAAGCATGAATTCTGCAGGATTCATTGGTATTTCCGGGGTGAAACTCAACGATGAAAAGTACTGCATTGAGTCCTTGGCCTTCCCATAGTAAATGGGGTATCCTTCTGATATAAGAAGAAGTTTGTCAAACATGTGAAAGATTCTGCTGGATGGCTGGTGAATTGTTGTGATTATGGTCCTTCCACCCTAAATCAGAAGTGTTTTCAGCATATATTCCAAATTGTGAATCTAGACTTGAAACATGTTATCAAAATGATGGTTGTTTTTACATATATGTGTAAATTTACCCAGAAAATTATGAAAATGGATAAGTCATAAAATAACTATTATGTATGGACGAATTTACGACGACTTCAAAAACAAAATTGTGAGAACTTTAAAGTTGTCATAACTCATGACTTCTGGAGTTCTCGTGATTTTGTTTTTGAAGTCATCATAAATTTACACAACTTAATCTATGATTAGTAATTATTTTTTGACTTATCTATTTTTGTAAATTTTGGACAAATTTGACCCAAATACGTAAAAAAAAGCCTCAAAATGACACTTAAATATAACTACTGATACCTTGGCAAGTCCCTGAAGAGTGAGAAGGAGTCTGTTTGCTGCTGTGGAATCAAGGCCTGAAGTTGGTTCATCAAGTAGAAGCAGTGAAGGGTCAACAAGGATTTCATAGCCTATGCTGGTTCGCTTCCTTTCTCCTCCAGATATGCTTTTGAGATATCCTCCACCTATTTTTGTGTGGCGACATCTATGGTTACACAAGAGATTATTCAGGCAAACAGTTTCATTTCTTTCTTTTGGAGGAACTTGTAGCTAATTTAAGCATTCAGTAATATTCTAGACACACCTTTCAAGGCCTAGCTCCTTGATAGTGGTCTCCACTCTTGCATATTTTTGTTGCTCGCTCATATTGCCTGGTAACCTTAAGAATGCAGAGAAGATCAATGTTTCCTCTACTGTAAGTTGTGGGAAAAGCACATCCTCTTGTGTAACAAAGCCAATCCTATTACACAGAAAATAAAAACAAACACAAGAGTCAACATTAGCGTATAGTCTGATAGCCATCATGTTCTGTTAAATATCAAAGCTCAAGTCATGCATGGATTCTGATTCCTATGAAGTTTTCTAACCTTCTCTTGACAGCTGCATTAAATCGAACGTCATTGTAAGTTATCTTTCCCTTTACGTTTTCAACTAATCTTCCCCCTACAACTCTCAACAAGGTTGTCTTTCCACTCCCAGAAGGACCCATCAAAGCAAGAATTTCACCAGGGCCAATGCTTCCTGTCATACCCTTCAAAATTTTCTTGTATTTATCTTCTCCCAGGTTGTGTTGTATGGCAACTTTTGACATCACTGACTTCACAGGATTAGTGGAAGCCGCTTGGCTAGCTCTCACCTTATACTCTACATCCTCAAACTGCACAATATTGAGAATCTTTAAGGCAAATGACAACAATCATAACTACACAATCAGGAACAAAACACTGTTGATGATAATACTATGACAGACTGAAATCAGTTTTCAATAAAAGTGGAAAATCATCAAGACCCTCGAAGTGCATTGCATGAAGAACTACGATTCTGATAAAAAGAAAAACTTTGCCCTAATGCAAAAGAATAAATTATCATATGATCTGGGTCAGTTCCTGCCAATTTTCACTTGAGACATACGCAGCTGTGTTAGCTGAGTTTCATTAACTCTTTTTCATAAATTGAAAAGCTAGTTTACATGTCACTGAAATTGACCAAAATTATGTGACATTAGTCCACACCCAGATAAGAATTTCACACCATTTTTAATCTAAAATCTCATGTTATTAGGTTTATGTGTCTTTCATTTTATATGATGTATAACGTTGTTATCTCTGTCTGATATGAAACTTAGACTCACATTTGAATTACTTTCAACAAAATTGACCAAAATTTTGTGTACATAGTTTCTAACCATGCAATAATTTCTAGTGATGTAGGAGGAAAGAAAATCCTGATTAAGTTGCAGAGTTTGACTAATTTTCTCTACCTTGAGATAAATGGGGAGGGGGGGATCTTGGTTGAAATTGGAATCCTCAATTTTTATGTCAATATCAGTGTACACATTGGGAAGGTATGCCTGAGACATGAACTCCATGCTGTGACCAAAGCCATTGCTCCCTGCAAATTGCAGGGAGCCCAGAGACGGGGGTGACGTTGACATATCCTCAATCTCATCTTCTCTTTCATTCTCCATGATCTTGGAAGCTAATGAGAACTCGTTGAAGTCAAGGATTCTAATAACACAGTTTAGATACCGTGAGTCAACTGCATCAGACTAAGAGCTTGCCTATATATCATGCATGGAGGCAGAATTTTGGTTGGTGGACCACGTACTTTTCATGGCAGTTTCTTGGTCCATGAAAGGTATGAATGTTGTTCTCCCATATCCTTTGAATTCAACCATTGTGATTTGTCATAAGAACATGTCAAGAACATGAATAAATTGGCTTAGTAAGAAACTGAACGTTTGTGAAATACACTTCTGCATGTCTTCAATCTCATGTTTATTAGATTGATGTGACTCGGTTCATTTGAAAAGAATAAGGAATACTTCTTTTACAATGAAAACACGACGAAATTACAAAACAGCCATGTCCATTATGCAGATTCACTTCTCTTTTTCAAGTATTTGGTGCTGCATACATTTTACTCACAAAACATGTTATATCTATTTGATGATTCTTTTAGTGCTGTGGGATCATCGAACAGGATAACAGGTATAACTTTTTACTCACAAAACTTGATTTCAGCTCAATCAATTGTTTTTTTTTTAGTTATGTTCATTGTTGAATACGTTTGGTGTAGTGATTTGTGATCATTTTGTCTGATAAACATTGATACAAACATATTTAATATTTAATATTTGTAAACATTATAAGTTTGATTTTGTCAGGTCTTACCCATTACTTCAAGGCAAGAGTTAAGGAATTAAAAATGATTTTTTTTTTCATTAAAAATATAAAAGAGGTTTTTGGTCTCGTAATTTCAAGAAAAATCTTTACTATAGCTATCAATAGTTAATAAAAGTGTTTTAAATTTTAGATAATATTAACTTTAATGCACTGTTGAGAGAATTAACAGAAAGATTAAGAGATAACAGTATTTCATCTAATGGTGTCAATTGAATCTTCCATATATATTATAAATTTTCAATTTTAATTCTTTTCTTATATTGTGGTGACATTAATGTATTACATATTTGGAAATTAGTATATTGTACCATTATATCGCACACTTATTTATCAATCAAAATTACAATATTAAATCAAATATTCTTACTAAATTGTGCTCTTTATCCTAGTTTATAATTTTTCTAATTAAATCATGAAAGTTAAATAAATTTAACTATATTTTAACAAGTGAAAATTAAATATGTTTTGTTTTACGCTTGAGTTTAGATACAGCATGTAAATTTATTTTTTACAATATATTTCTTAAATTTAATCCTGAGCCCCTAGTTTAAATTGCAAGTTATAAAAACTTATTCAATAATCTCAAAACACCATCCTTTTTTTTATCTTTATCCATAATTTCTCAAGGGATTGTCCCTTTTATTTTATCTTTCCTATCTTTATTCTCAAATTAATTTATCAATAAATTGTAAAAAAAACATATACAAATAACTAAAAACAATCTTGTACAGCAACATAAATTATTTAACACAGATACAAAATATAATTTATACACTCACAAAATCTAACTCTCGTAAGTTTAAACTATAACACAATATTTACACAATAAAATAGAATTGCAGAAAAGAAAAAGGGGTTTTCCTTGAAGAATGTACAAGGTAGAATAGGTGCAGTTTGTAATGGAAAGGAGAAAAGAAAGCTTGGATGACTTTATCCGTTAATGGCACCAACCAGTTGGTGAAACATCAGAAAAGCAAAATGTGGATTTGTGCTGAGTAAGATGAAACTTCTGCATCAAGTTTAGCAGAAAAGAAGATTTTTTGTGTTGTTGACGGCATGAAATTAGCGAAAGATACCTAAAAACAATAAAAGAGTGCATGACGGTGGTTGCAACAAGTGTCTTGACTATGTCATAATGATATATATAACAATATTTGATTTCATGATGTCACATTAACTTCCCCGTAAATCAACAGTTACATCAATTCCTAGTATACGAGGTAGACAGGTGTTGCTACTACCCTCAACTACACTTTCTTCTAGGTTCATATGATGAACACGTGTTGCCGTTTTGTTGGCACTCTCATGAATTATTATAATTATTATTATTATTATGATTATTCACTTGGAACAGAAAGTAAATTCCTTTCACTTTTCTTTTGTCTTTTTCTTTTTCCTTCATGCAGTTCATTTTTCATTTCAGAAACCCCTCCTTCAACCATGTAAATTTTCTGTCTTTTGCATTTTAAGCAACCTGGCCTATTAATTCGTATCTGTATCATCACCCTTTTCTCTCTGCCTTTCTGTTTTGGCTTCTCCATGTAATTGGTATAGATATAATGATAGAAATGCATGTGTTTTTCAAAGGGTGCCTTGCATTTTCATGGCATGTGTGATCCAAATCCATGAATAGGCCACTTAGTAATGGAGCTTTTGGGTTCACTGTGGAGAGGAGGACGAAGGTTTATTAAAAGGAAAGACAGTGATGCTGGTGATACAGGTCTTTTCTGAATTTCTTAGCTCATCTCATTGCATCTTATGCATCTAATTTTTACAATGATGTTATATCAGACTTTCGCTTTTACCTATGTTTGTTCATGTATGGTTGTTTTTTCTGGGATTTGTTTTCTGAACTTTTTAATGTAATGAATAGATCTCAACTATGTTAATGTCCTTTTTGTGTGAAATAATATTTTATCGCATAAAAAGCATTGGATACTCCGGTTTTGGCGGTCGTAGATTATAAGTTTGTTACGTTACTTTTATTTTCTGTTCTTTTTCCGCAGTTTATGTTATGCTCTATTATGATTGCATCTCAAGGTCTTTCTAATCATGGAAATTTTCTCACACCAATTGCATTTTGGATTGAACTGATACTGCTCTGTTTGTTTTTCTGCTACTTTGATTGGTCGTCCTTTAAAACCACTACGTAAATTGTTTGGACCTGTGTTTGGAAAATAGGGAATGAGAGCATGAAATGAATAATGGGAAAGGAAGATATATGATTAGTATCTGATATTCATCTTGGTTTTCTTGCTTTTTCTTTAACATCATCTTCCCTTCTGCTCCATTCTTGTTTCTCTGTTGAATCAAACTATCAGGTAAAGCACTGGAAGAACTCAGAGCTTCACTCTACAATGAGATCCGAACCTCAGAAGGAGCAAAGCGACAACAGCAAAAATATTGTGGACCAGTGGTGGCACTGTCCTTCAACTTTATGGTTGCTGTCGGAATTATCATGGCAAACAAATTGGTCAGCACAATTTGCATCTTTTCTTTTGCTTGAATTTTATAATGTGATGGCCTGAATTGGTATCTGGTACCTCTCAAGAAGTTCAGCCTATTGATCAAGCACCCTTACACTTGAATTTTATGTAATTATGTTAACAGGTGATGGGTAAAGTTGGCTTCAACTTCCCAATTTTTCTCACATTTGTACACTACATCACTGCATGGCTTCTGCTTGCCATTTTCAAGACACTCTCAGTGCTTCCTGTGTCTCCTCCATCCAAAACAACTCCATTCTCTTCTTTATTTGCACTTGGTGCTGTCATGGCCTTTGCCTCTGGCCTTGCAAACACTAGCCTCCAGTATAACAGGTTCTTGCTCTTGCTTTAGTTAGCATCTTCGTATTAAAATATTCAGAGTTTTACTGTGTGCTGACAATCCAGCTTTTTCCAGTGTTGGTTTCTACCAAATGGCTAAGATTGCTGTCACCCCTACAATTGTTCTTGCGGAGTTCATTCTTTTTAGAAAAACCATTTCTTTTACAAAGGTGAAGAATCTCACACACACACACACCCTTCCCTTCTTTTCTTCTGTTTTGTAAAGCATTTAATACATCTGAAAAAGGACTATTCCACCCCCTTTCCTGGTTTCTGATGCACTAATCATGTCATTGGAATGATGCAGGTTTTGGCTTTGGCTGTCGTGTCAGCAGGTGTAGCAGTTGCAACTGTTACAGATTTAGAGTTCAATTTATTTGGTGCTCTAATTGCAATT
Source organism: Vigna angularis (assembly GCF_016808095.1). Taxonomy (NCBI): domain Eukaryota; kingdom Viridiplantae; phylum Streptophyta; class Magnoliopsida; order Fabales; family Fabaceae; genus Vigna; species Vigna angularis. Next base: position 19,134,839 of record NC_068976.1, read on the forward strand.
GCATGGATAATCCCAAGTGCCATAAACAAAATTTTGTGGTCTACTTTACAACAGCAGGGCAACTGGACAGCTCTGGCGTAAGTAGTAGTTGTTAGGGGGCATTTGGAGGAGTTTATTCACAGCATATTTCACTTCATAAGTATTTTTGTTAGCGATTGAGAGAGTTTATGCAAATAGCTTATGACAAACACTTATTTAAGTGTATGAAGAAACTTATGATTAGATCATGATTGTAAAAACTGATAACAATTTAATCATATTTTTTTAACAACTTGTACATTAGTATTTGTACTTACTTCAATATGCCTTACCATCCAATTTCTCCTAGTCAAAAGTATGTTTAGATAAGCTAAAGCTAGACATTATTATGAATGTTAACATCTCAGTTATATTTACGCCTCAAAGTTCATCAATCATTTATCAATAGGTAAAAATATGTCAATTCCCCAACTTGAAACTTCTGTCATTGTAGGTTGATGTGGAAGACAACCCCAGTCACAATTTTCTTCCTTGGGGCATTGATGCCCTGGATAGATCCACCAGGAGTCCTATCCTTCAAGTGGGATGTGAACAATTCAACTGCTGTTTTAGTATCTGCTCTCCTTGGTTTTCTCTTGCAATGGTCAGGGGCATTAGCATTGGGGTGAGACTGAATTTCCCTTCCAACACCTTTTTTTGGCACAACATAGTGTTGTTCCTTTTAGTATAGTTGCTCCTTGGTGGATCATGGATAAGATTAGTTTGCTAACATGACATTATGAACCAATCATTGCAGGGCCACTTCTGCCACAACTCATGTTGTTTTAGGACAGTTTAAGACCTGTGTGATTGTGTTGGGAGGGTTCATATTATTCAAGTCAGATCCTGGGGTTGTGAGCATTGGTGGTGCTGTTGTTGCTCTCTCTGGGATGTCAGTCTACACATCATTGAATTTGCAAGGGTCTCAGGAAAATATGCAACAAAGTTTGCCTTCACCGAAGCCAAAATCAACAGGTGATGACAGCACAGATTTGAATGTAAATACTAACGGCAGCACCATTGTCTGAGCCATATAACCAAACACATCACAGACAGACTCATTTCATGTCCCCTTCTTTTTAGCAATTCTAATTGTGCAGCCAGAGCATTTGTATAGACAGATCAGTCACAGTAATTTAATTACTGCAAAATTTGTTGACATATTTTAAGGGTAGTTTTTTCTCTAAGTTCCATCAGTCTCTTATATTTAAGGAGAAAAACATGATTTTTCTTTATCCTACCACAGTTTCTCCTGACCCACTGAGCTAAGAAATCAAGAAATATGATGAGTACTCCATATAAGGAAAAAACTATAACATGATATTCAAGGGCTTTAGCTTTAGCAAAGATCTTATACAAGTTCGTTGACCACCACACATTCTGAGATGAAGTTTCAAGAACACTGATTATATTACTTATTACTCAACTCAATAGATGACATGTTGAAAGTTACAGAAAGAGGAAAAAAAACACGATATTGCAGATGGAAGCCAAAAAAAGAGAGGGAAATTTGTACTATTAGTTAAAATTTAGCCATTGTACTTTAGTTCTTTCAGAACACCGCTTGAACGATTTCAGTTCAACCTCACATTCATCATTTAGTGAATTTTTCTCCACCATAGCACATTTTATTAAGGAAGTTCAAAATTCGATAATTAAACTACTGTGACTGATATGTTATTTGTGAAAAATAACAGAGTTTAGAATTTGATTTCGTAAAAAACGATTTCCAAACATAAATAATAAACGATACTCTTTTGTGTAAATAAAGAAAACAGTTTGTACTATTGCAGTAAAAAGAACAATGTTATGTTGTGAAAAAATCTCATTTGGTATATACAAACAAATACTAATTTCGAAGATTGAGCTCATTAAGGAAATGAATTTTTTTACTAAAATATTCCTACATTCAATTTTATTTCACTTTTTTGTAACTATCGCACATTTAAACTGATGATTATTATATTCTTTTTATAAGCACGTTTAAACAAATACTAATTTCTATTTATTTGATATTTTTCAAGATGATATCAATTATTTGTTTATTAATTATAATAGTTTGTCTCTTCTGATCTTTGAATAACCTACACATATTTGTCGAGAGAAAAGAAGGTAAAATAAAAAGTTATGCAACTATTTCGTTAAAATCAAGATAATTTATTCTAGTTCTTGCAGAAACAATCTTTAATAATTGTTCAGCAACGTTGTCTCTCACCTATTTAGTTTATGACAAACAATGAAAGAATTTGTATTTGTGGGATTATTTATTTAGGATGATGTTGAAATAAAATTACAACGATACAAGTAAATAACAGTCAATTTAAAAAATTAAACGACACAATAAAATGGAGCAAAAAGTTCTCACTACCATAATTAAATTCTGACTTTCAAATAACATTCTAAAAATCTCTATAATCATGTAACCTAGTGTATATTTGATATTAATTTCATTATACGATAATATATGCAGAGCCTTTAATAACACTTTAAACTTTCCACATTATAAGAAATCGGGACAATTGTGGAATCCGTCAACTTGGAAGAGTAAAGGGAAGATGGGATGTTTGTTCTACTTTTTTTTTCCTTGTACGTTTCTTTTCTCATTAAAAGTCTTAGTTTTGCACATATAGTTAATACAAATGCCAAAATAACAATTCAGTAAATAGTCTAAAATCAAGATGATACAAAATTGTACAAACTAAATATCCGAAACCAAAATCACCTTAAGCAATACTACGGAAACCAAAAAAATTAATTCGAATCACGCTGGTTAGAAAACAGAATTCAAGATTTCGGAAGTCAACAGAGCCAGAAAAAAATCCATAAAAAGACGAGATAAGGTTGAGGCTTGTGAAAAACTTAAAATGTTATACTGAAGAAATATAATCATACAATTCTTATGCTCCAAATAAAACTGTATAATTTCAATGTCCTCTGATATCAAAATGTAATATACAGGTGAGAAATTGGAACGGAAAAATTGGTAAATCTCACCTACCAACTCTTGGCTTAGTATATTATCACTAGGAATTACCAAGTTTCTTATAGCAACAACTAGATGTTCTCTCGGGTAAAAGAAGAGGTGGGGGATAAATAGGCATAAGGCTCAAAAATTAAAAAAAAAAAGGAAATGAAACCTGCGACTAGCACCCTTCAAAATCGTTAGTACCAAATCTCCACCAAAAACAGTTACTAATTTCCTTTCTCATTCTTTGGCCGCATTTTTATTTACACTTCAGATCAGGCCAGTGTTCATTCATACTTCCCTGGATCTGAGCACATCAAGTGTGCATATCAACATTATCGCACCAAGAAGATGTTTACCAGCCTAAAAATTAGAGTTCCAATTGATCTGCGCAGGCTGAGGTTGCTGATAAGATCCTGAAGGGGGCCCTACAGTTTCAACAGGCCCAGCCACAGCTTGAGACTGTTGCAAAAGGGTTGAAGGTGAAGCTACTGCCTGTCCTGCTTGATAGATACCAGCAAATGCTCCATGAGCAGCCTGTGTTGGGGGGAAGGTGAGATGTTGTCCCTGAGGGGTAAGGTTATAAAGAGAATTAACTTGCAAATTGGATATGTCTTGGCCTGGAGCAGGAATCCACACTGCAGAGCCTTCACTCTGCAACAAAAGAAATATAAAGGGACATGGGACCACAACAAAACCATAAATGTGATTGTCTAGAAACTACGGAGAATCCATAAATTTCGTTTCATGGGACCACAATAAAAGGACATGCATTGATGAAGCCAACATATGGAAAAGATAGATACTGTAGAAAGCCAGGGAACAGAGAACGGAACAAAATTTCCTAGTTTATCAAGAAATATGCATGGGTGAAATAAAAGATCATTAATAAGGAAATAAACCAACCAGCTGTCCTGTTGTATAGATCTGGTTTTCCTTTAACTGTGACACAGCAAGATCTTCATTTCCAGTGGAGCTGCCGGTACTAACTGTTTGTCCTGGCGCATAACCTACAGGTGGAGGGATAAATGACCCAGAAGGAATTCCAATATGCCCTGCATTTCCTGTGTTTGCTCCTGCCTTGAACTGGGGGAGTGGGAATTTGATGCCAGCAGCTGTTGGTAGATACATGTTGCCAGCTGATGGCTGTTGAGGGAAACCATTGTGGCTTAAAAATTGGTGTATGGGAGACACATAAATTGGTGGGTAATAGTGGCCATAAGGGAAGAAGTTAGTAGGGTAGGGTGGCCTGAAAATAGAAACTGATTGTGGAGGCACAGGTATAGAACTCTGTAAGGGTGGGGTTGGGCTAGGGGACACAGCCTGAGAACTTGCATTCTGCAACATGAATAGAGAAGTCATAATTAAAAGAATAAACAACATACATATTGACAGTGTGAAGTTTTATTGACCCGACATTCAATTACTAAATGTTACCCGCGGTAAATTCTGTCAACTTTATGATATCTCACAAGCAATACCAAAGATAACTTCTGATTGGTTGATTGCGCAAAAACCTAACCTTTACTCAACACTGCATATCAATTACACTCCTACTAAACGTAATTTCTAGTGTTTAGAAAGGCATACAAGTTCCTAATGATAAAAACCAATGGCAAACAACAAATTCCAGTATAGAATGCACTAAGTTTAATATCTTCCTGGCAATGATATTAAGCAGGGCTATGTATTCACAGAATTAGGGGGATAAAAGATGGGGTGTGCAGAGATACAAAACACACCAGAAAGCTAGACAAACCTTCACTGAAACTTCTCTAAAAAATAGCAAAGAAGATTATGTTTCCATAATTCAAAATCAAATTATGCCAATTTTCATCGGGATAATATGTTGGATGTAAAAACAATACTCCAGATCATCAGGTTCCATATAAGCAGTAAAGTGTTCCAATACAATCAATATCAACTAGCTATCTATCAAACTGTACAAGCTTCATAAGCCAACCTAGGAAAACTTTACTTTCATTACTTTATTTTATAATTTGAACAAAGTATTTTTCTTGCCTCTCACAACTCTTTGGGGTCTGTTTGGGTAAATTTCCTCATAAACGCTTCTAGTAAAAGAAAAAATAAGGAAAATCGTAACAAGATTCTTCATAAGATAAAACTAGCTTGTGCATAAGTTAAAAATCTGACTTTAGTTCCTATAAATTAACTTATAAGCTAATCTTCTTCTATTTCATTTTCTTTTTATTTTCTTCTCTTGGGACATCGATTATGCGCAGTCTCGTAATTTCACTTCAAATTCCTTGAGTCCTGACTGATGGCACAAAAGTCCATATGTATAATTGACACTGAACTACTAGGTCATTCCAACATAGGTTCTAAATCATAGGCCAATACTGAAACCATGCATAGGTTAGGAGTTGAAATTCATGTTTACAGTTGTCAATATTTGGTAAAAACATTTAATGCAGAAAGAGAAAGATAATGAATCATAGTGCTATCCAATAAATACAGCATCCAAGCTGATTTTCATGAGTTTACAAAGGGAACTGTACTGATAGCTAGGTAGACTCTAGACAAGAGAAACATCAAAGACCACCATGAAATCCAAGCATAGGGAGAAAAGGTTTTAAGCAGTGGAAGATATTAAGAAACTTACAACAAAGTTAGAAAAACGAGATGTATCTTGTGCCTGGGGCTCAGTTCCCTCAAATTGAACCTGCTGAGTCCCTAACATGGTGGACATGAAATTCAAACCGTAGTTTTGAGGGGTTTGAACAGTTGGAAGTTGAGGGGCCTCGGGGGCCAACAAAACCTCCTTCTTTGGCTGATCAACCTTTGTGTCAGCACCATTTATAGAATTGCCTTCTGTAGCTGGTGTCTTTTCAATCAAATAAGATGAAGAATGTGGATAATCAAGACGATCCCCTTGTGAAGTTAATGATGCATTTTGGTTGCTACATCCAAGACAAGAAATACCATTGAAAAAAAAAATTACATGAGCACACCATGACACAAGTAATACCTTTGTTAACAGGAAGAATAACCAATTAATTCAGCCAAAATAATTCACGAAATAAATAATAACCCAGCCTTATGGTTGCCAAAGGGAGTTGGAAAAGGTAGAAATATTATCTCCATAGCACCAGCTTTCAGGCTGATTATAGTTATTTTGCTGGTGAACAAGTTTGATATAAGAGCACAAAGCTAAAATAATCCAGCCATATAGGGCATAAAAGAAAATACAAGCATGTGTAGCACACACAGATGACAAAAGGGATCTGTAATTTGATATGCATAGAAAAAGCACATGAGAAGCATATGAATTACAAACCTTGAAGTTGCCGCTTCATCACTCACTGGTGAAGGTTCAAGAGCACGAGAAGCATTATTGTCCCCATCAGTTCCACTGTTAGATTTTTCACTTGGGCTAAAGGTATCAAAGCTTCCAAATGTCAGACCACTTTTTAAAGCCTCCGGTACTTGGAAATGGTTTGGAAATGTAACATGTTGCCTTAACTCCGCTGAAGATTGCACACAAGCTTCTGAAGTTGAAACCTCTGTGATATTAGCTGTTTCATAAACATATGTGAGCCCACAAAAAGACATTCGAAGTTGATATAAATAGATATATGTTCAAAAGTATATGTAAAAAAAATACAAATATTGATTTTGTTAGGTTGATTCCTTCCAACATGGAACAGTATCTAAGCAATTAAAATTTGGGTGTTCGCACACAAAAGCAGAACCCATAAAAGTGACATGCTTATTTAAATTATAGGCTCAGTCATCCTGCCTCTAACTTAAAATGCCTTCAGGAACAGTTTCAAAGGTTCTTCCCCTGATTTATGCCCTCCAATATTTGTGGGCTTTACTTCAGTTTCTCTTCTGAAAATTTAAATTGTCATCCATATGGTAGAATTGTTTGATCAGAAAACCAAGGAATACTTCAACTAAGACAAGAAAGCATATAGAAGGAAATATAACATGAAGCAACCCTATTACTCAAAAGATTAAACAGATACAAAAGAAAACTTTACCTAGAGGTGGCTGGCTGCCGGAACTAGAAGATGGCCTCAATGAATCATTTGGGGATGGAGATGAAAGTTGTGAGGGCTCAGATAACCGATTATGTTCAACTTCATTTGACTTCTGTGGGGTATTTGTTCTGCTTGTAGAACTCACAGACCCAGATTTATCATTCTTGGATGCTGATAAATCACTAACTTCTTGAACAAGTTTATTTCCTTTAACATGATTTGGTCCAGTGGATATCCGGTTGCTTCCAACTTCCCTGTTGATTGCACCACTGACACCAGAATGCCGGGAGACAGAAGATGCTACAACAGGATCCAAAGAAGAATGGACACCCATGGCAGAAGTTTGAAGTTGATCAGAACTTGACAAAGACTTTCCTTGGTCGGTACTGGTAACTAAGCCAAAGGTTTGAGTAAGGAAAGAGGGTGTGGCAACAGCAGCAGCTTGAGGTTGGACACTTTCTTCATAGCCAGTGTCATTACCAGCTGAACTACTTTTAGGTACACTAACAATGGGAGATTGACCAGCAGACACGTGAACAGACTTCCCATTGGATTGATTTGCAGCACCAGGAGGTGCAACAGCTGAAACTCTACAGTTGAAGAAAAAATATTTAAAAGAGGATAATCTAACGATAAAAAAGAATAAACAATCATGTCAATATTAACAATGGTGTATTTCTCATCACACCAACAAACAACTTCAGATATATTGTATTTTGGCAATCCAAGAGTAGAATCTAAGATATTATCAAATTGATTGCAAGTTAATTATCTATAATCAAAATTACATTACTTCTTCTCTTGGTCGGTCATTGAAGTTATTACCATGTTTTTTTGTTTAACATAAAATTTTAAGCATGACTTCAATGTGAGGTTCGGTCAGAATTTTAGCCAAAAAAGACAATAAAAGTGAAGCCATTCATCAGTCTTATTTTCACTTCTTTTAGAGTCTTGCCTTGTTTTTATCAAATAAATGCAATTTCTTTCCAACATAAATTTTCTCATACTTATAATTAATCTGACAAAAAACCAAATTAAGGAAAATACAAAAATAAAATTGCTACCTTGTAACTTGAGATGTGGTAGTAGTCTTAGTTTTCTGCGATACAGGCTGAGTAGAGGGACTGTGACTTCTCTCTGCAATGTGATTGACTCCATTTTCCCTTCGATTAGCTATGTTCCTCCCACCACCACCATCTAACAACAGACATTTGCAAGATGGTGAAACTGACAAACTAATAAAGTAGCAAGAAATGTGCAGATTCATAGGAGATGTCTCCGCACTAAAGTAGGTTCATGGAAAAAGAAAACAACAGCATAAAAATATAAATGATGGCTATGAAAAGGTAGAAAAGGTACTTCATAGTGCCGTGCTAGGTTCAAAAAGGGTGTGATAGAGCTCAACAAGCAGCAAAAATAAAAGCACAATTCTTAATAGTCTTAAAAAGATCTCAGTAACAAGTTATTTTTGGAAGGGAAACTGTGCTAATATCTTGAAAAAATTATCCATAAGTGGAAAAGAATATCCATAATCGAAGAGACAAAACTAATGATAAAGCCCAAAAGTCACTAAAAAGGTGGGGAGATGGTACCAGGAAAGTTAGAGGAATATCCTCCTGAAGCACCCCTTCCCCCCCTCCCTTGTCCACCTTGCTTTATCCTAGGCTCGTCAGAAACCCTGTTGCTCAATCCCTGAAACAATAAACTTAAATCACTCAGGCCAATGAAAATTATTAAAGAGAGAACCATGGGGCAATACAAGCACATTTACTTATAACAGGACATATAAAATTACAGAACATATAGATAAAAGGAAACATATATACGTAATCAAAAAACAAGACCAAAGTCATTTTACTTAGCAAATAATACTATTGGATGATCACACACGTCATAACAGGCAGGAATCACGGACCCAGAGTAACCAGACCTATTCAGACATTCAAACCCATAGCAACCGACCTACAAGAATCTCAACATGGAGTCTGTCAATCACAGTGCTCACAAGATGACAGAATGGCAACTCATGACACAATGAGAACTATTTCCTAGCAGCTCAAAACAATCAAGATAATTAATATACTTCAATTTACTGGACAAACAGGTAAAAGATACATCCACTTCAATCGATCAACTCAAAGGCAGAAGAAGTATATGTCTGCTCCTAACAGTTGAGACAACAAAACTAATCTGTTTCAGCAATTAAACTTTCAAGGGCAGTAATAAACCAACTGAAATAAAAAAGCAGGGCGAGTAAGGAGGGAGAGGGAATCTTACCTCCTTCTTTCGGTCACGTCTCCTTCGCACCTCGTGAAAAGTATCTGTGAACAAAAAAATAAAAACTCAACATTAAAAAAGAAGAGAATCTCAAAGATGCCAAAATCACATCTCTTTTCAAGAAATCCTAAATGATTAGGATGCGTAGATAGAGTGCTGAAGCCATTCATTGAGCAACACGTGTGAGCGGTAGCCTGAGAGAAACCATTGAACGCAAAAAAAAAACCCTACAAAGACAGCTTTTAACCCCCTGAAGCACTGGTTTACAAAAAAAATAAAAAACTTTGCTCCCAAACATTGAACAGTTAAAAATCAATATCTCAATGTCCAAAGAGGCACACGCAACTCCCCTCAACTCCTAACAAATCAAACAAAAGCTAAACAGCAAAATAAAACAAGTTAAATCAAAACAAATTGTAAAAAGTCGAACTCAACTTCGGAAAGCACCGCTAACACAAAGTGAAGCTCAGAAAAGTGGGAAGTAGTGTCTCCATTCGTGGATGAAGAGAAAGAGTAGGAATCGAAAGACATAGAGAGAGAGGAGAAAGAGAGAGAGAGTGGATCGAGAAGAGAAGAAAAGAGGGAAAAGTGAAAGGGACCTAAATAGAGAAGCTTCTGAGCGGTTTCGTTGGGATCCATGGAGCATTCTTTGAGGACGGCGTAGATTTCGTCGTCGGTGTGCTGCTTGCCGGTGATCTCGCGGATGTCTTGGATGGTTTTTCGTACATTGTTTGGGATCGGAACCCTAAAAGTGGAAGAGCCACCACCGCCGCTCATCTTTCTGTCTGTAACACAGCAACGAAGGAAGGAGGGACACTCTCTCTGTTCCTCAGACTTTTTTTTATTACAACCCAAACACACACACACTTACACAATATTTACTTTGAATCATTAATATACGCCAATTCCATTACTGTACCTATTACTCTCTTTTTTTTTCAATTTTAAATAATAATTACCACAACTTCATAACTAGGGTTTTCTTTGCCACACACCGTTTCATTATTTTATTATTATTAAAACACCATCCCAGACAACCATACACAATCAATTTAATTTAAATGTAATATTAGATATAAATCTAAGTAAACTATTTTACACACTGTTGTAAATATAAATATCATACAAAATAATAATAATAATTAATATTGTCGACAAAAATTGTTAATATTTTTTTACCTCTATTTTAATTTACTAATTCTAGTACTTTTTCACCAAATTTTTATTAAAGAATTTTGTGCTGGCTAAATTTTCTAAGATTGATTATTCATTTACTTTTAAAAGTATAATAATGGAAAGTGTAAAAATTTTACTATAATAATTCTGTTTTCTTTTTTTATTATTAGTTTTCGGTTTTTCTTTTCTGTTGGTTCGTATTTAAACGTGATGATTATGTTGTCTAAAATATTGATTAAAACGTGATTACAAATTTTATAAGATAAAATATTAATTAAAATCTATTTTTTGACATGAAATCTCCAAATTATAAATTAGAGTTGTCTTGACTGAACTAATTTTATCGAATTCATCTAATTTAAAATCTACTTAAAGTGTATTTTGTTTAATTCATTTCCAACATAAGGGATTTGATATTTAATAAAATTAATTAGTATTGATAAATGATAAAGGCTAAAATGTTTGTATATTTATTTACCATTAATCAATCATTAACATTGATTTAATTATTGGTAAATGAGAAAGGGTGTTCAACAAGTATTTTTCCTAAATCGTTTATGCTTATTAAAACTTTTTAGATTCGAATTACTTTCACGTAAAAGATATTTAGTGATCAAGACTTCATATAACTGGCTCAAGATTAATGAGTCTTGAAAGTCTAATTTAACTTGTATAGTTTAAAAATTACAGATAAGGAGTGGGAAATAAGTTTAAAATTTTTCGTATACGTATTTTAAATTGAACTACAAATTTTATTTAGTATATTTAATTTCAATGAGAATATATTTAAAATAAAGTAAAATTACATGGTCGATATCATGTCAGTGAATAATTAAATGAAGAAAGAAATATTTAACATATTTAATTATAAAAAAATAATTTAAAATTAAATTAAGTTACAATTTCAACACCATTCGTAGTAAATTATCATATTAACTTCTAATCACGCTGTAATATTACTACACTGTGATTAACTATGTAATATTTTACATTTGAAATTCACAACTTCACATTTATTATATAGTGCAAGTGTGTTATTAAATGATATTCAATTAATTTTTAAATTAAATTTCATTTATACTAATATTAGATATTGGGAAGTAATTAACTAAATGTTATACTGATAATTCTATAAACTAAATGACATTTTTTTGTTGGTCATGATATATTTTGAAAACTAATGATTTTTGTAGTTAATGTAGTTTATATGTAAAACTATTATTTGATCAAACATTTATGTGTTAGTATATTAACTGATATTAACAGCTGTATTATTGTTACAAATGACATTTATTTGCAATTACATGGTTTTATAAAGTCAACATTTATAAATTACTTCTAATTTAAATCTTTAAATTTATTTATATATATATATATATATATATATATATATATATTAGAAATTATTTATTTAAAAAAATCTTATATTTTATGTTTTCTATATCAAGCTAAATATGATTTTTTTATTGTATAATTTCCTTACATAGCATCTTATATACATATTTGTCTATTTATAATTTTTTAATAGGTTTTACTTTAAGAAAACTCATGTCCTTTTATTCATCGAGTTACCAATATAAATATATACTATAGGATTCTGCAACACACATTAAAGCAATAATAAAATAAAATTAATAGATTTCAATATCCTTTTAACTTAACATCTTCGATATTGAAACATAAGAGATTCTTATAATAATGTATTTCTCATTGTCTTTTATAAAAATATTTGTAAAAGTTAAAAAGATCATATTTTAGAATTGTATTTAAAATGATGAAAATCGATTATTTTAATAATAATATTTTAAAGTATAAATAAAATTCTTATAAATGAATTTTATTATTTTAAAAACACATTATTTCTCTAAACATTTTTTTTTCTATAGTTCTATTCCTTCTTCATATATTTTCTAACAATATGTTTATGTATTGAATATTAGAGATCGTTATGGTGATCCTTAAGGCAATTTTTTTTATTTCTGTTCGATCAGTTTTTTAAATAGAGTAACTTAGTTTTTTGTCCATTTTTTTTTATTCGTATGTTCTTTTTGTGTGTGGACTATCTTAGCTCGTAGCATGTAATGTCCGAGTCTTCTATAAGAATCTTTGTTGATCAGTAATCTTAATGGTGTGATATTTCTTTCAGTAATTATATGCTATTAAAATGAGATGCTACAATGTTTGCTAGTTGTATCTTAATATGAACATGTGAAGGAAAAGTGATATAAATTGTTACTTTATTGAGGACAAAATGACAATCAACTTCAATATATTTTGTTCTTTCATGAAAAATCATATTTTTTGAGTTATATGTAATGTTGATTTGCTATCACAACACAATCACGTCCTTTTAGGATAATAACCCCAAATATCCAAGTAACTATTTAAGTTAATTAAACTCACATGCAATGGTTGTTATAAAACAATATCTGCCTTTTACAAAAGAGCAAGAGACAATTGATTGTAACTTTTTCTTAATTTGTACAACAATAGTTATATTAATGTCTTGTGAATAAAGAAGCATGAGATAACATGACATCAAAGTATGAATTAAAACTCATCACAATGAAGTTTATTGTTTGTTATGTTTATTGTTCCATTCATTATTAGATTGCTATCACACTTTACATTAATGTCCATTATTACATTATGCTTAGACATGAGAGGTATGTTGAAAATCTCACGTCGACTAGAGTTAAGATCAATTTATATTATACAAGTTAATGCAAACGTCACCTAACAAGTTATTTTTTAAAAGTTCACTTAGACTTAAATATTCACTTCTTTAACATTTATTCATATATTTTTATAACTTTTTAATTGTTTCAATGTGAATAAAATTTATCATTATAAATATAATGACAAGTTATTTATAAATACCAAAATCTATTTATTTATAAATAAAATTTAGATTTTTTTTACATATTGAAAAATATATCAATTTAACATTTACATTAAAGTTTATTTTTTTGAAATAGTTGTAATGACCTAAATTTTGATCTATCTAGTTAAAAGGTTGTCCTTAGATAGATATTGTGAATTATGACAATAAAATAAAAGATTTTTTTTTTAAATACCGTCTTTTAGTTTATGGTTGCTTGTGTTTTTTTTGTTTGTAATGTCAAAATTATATTGATTGTATTTTATGGATAAAAATAATCGAAATTATTAAGTATATAATTATATTAAAAATAACACGTATAAAGTAAACTATATTTAAAGTAACAAGTTACCAATTTTTATATTTAAATTTATTGACAAAACGTGAAAAAAAAGGGGGTTAAAATCATTTAATTTATTTTTAAAAGCGCAATAGCCTTTTTAATAAAAAATGAACTTGAAAAACAGTAGTTAATTTTAAACTTGAATAAACTAAATATAAAGATTCAAACTTTATCTTACAGGAATTAAAATAGAGTCATACAATCCAAATATTTGAATTTAGATTTTTCAAAATTAAATTAATGCATGTTTTAATTAAATGTTAAAAGAATAATAAAGTTATATATAATGTTGTATTTAATAACCTGCATATAATGTTATGGTTTCAAACTAGTTGACGAATGAAAGAAAGGTAGGATTATGATAACAGTCCTACAGTAGTGGATCCTAAAAGGTTAACCTATCAATTAAGTTTCAAATAGTAAAATACTCCCAACATTTTTTCCAGGCCCATCTTTTAAAGGCCATGGTCCGTGTAATAATTGGGCCCTAGCCCAGGAACTACTGACCCAGGCCTGACAAACCTTAGATACCGATGAACGATTGCAATTGTAGGATTGCGAAGGATAGAACCGTGACAAAACGACGTCGTTTGAATTTGGGGTGAAGTGCGAAGTCCACAACGGTTGATAGTTGATTGCGTCTGCTTATGTTTTGTGTTTGACATTAAAACAGAAGGAAACGGAGCAGAACAGAGACCTTAAACCTTTGTGTCGAGAATCTTAGCCATGGGTAGCAACGGATTGAGGTACGAGATCGCACAAAACGCTTACATCAAACTCGTGCTTCACTCCCTCAAACACCCAACCTCCGCCGTCAACGGCATCTTGATCGGTCGCATCTCCCCTTCCAACGACGTCGTCGAGATCGCCGATGCCGTCCCTCTCTTCCACTCTCACATTCCTCTTCTTCCGCAATTGGAGATATCTCTCATTCTGGTTCTCTCTCTAGGGCTTTTTGCATCAATTTTGTTTATTCACTCAGTTTTGATCCTATACGATTATTTACAAAATTACTCACAAAGATGTATGCTTTCTCAATCAACGTGTAACCTGGTCAACCGGGCGTATATTTTTTTCTTATGGGTGTCTATTAAGTTTTCCTTTACTTCTCTGTAGTTTGCTGATTTTTCCTTTTTGCAATCACACTATTTTTGTGAGATAGATAGAAGAATATTTTTCTGCGAAAGGGTTGAACATAGTGGGCTATTTTCACGCGAACGAGAGATCTGATGACAGTGAGCTTGGTAGTGTGGCCAAGAATATCGGTGACCACATATGCCGCTACTTTCCCCAAGCCGCCGTTCTATTGGTTTGTTGTTGCATTTTATTTTAGAGTTTGCTAATTTGTTGTTGAATTTATTCTTAGTTTTTGCTATTTTTGGTTTTAATTATCTCCTTTTGCTTATCATCCTTTTGTTCCTCTTCAATTATTTGCAGTTAGATAACAAGAAGCTTGATGCTTTGAAAAAGAGCAAGGAACGTAGTGCCATAATGCAGGTTAGCGATTTTAGTGTTGGAAACCGCATTTGTTATGACCGATGATTTCTATTTGTTATCCACTTTATGAATTTTATTTTGGCTTCTTTAGATAATATAGAAACCCTGATGTCAATCTAAACATAGAAATATACATACCCAAGCTTATTTGTGAATGAACTAAAGAACCTCGTCTTTCTAATGGAATCACGAAAACCTATGAACTTGCTAGAATATAATAATTTTTTGGATAAACTTATAATTAATTGCTGTAGAAGAAAATAAGAAGGTAAAATGGATTGAGCTTCTCATAAGATAAAATTGGCTTATGCATTTTAACTTTTATAGAATTTTTCCGATGTAACTTTTTCCAGAGCTGTGGTTAGAAGTTGATTTTAACTAATGGGGGAAGTTCAATTGATTTTAATTTCTTATTGTCTTCTCTTATTAGTGTGTTTGAATAACTTTATCCAAGCAAGACCGAAGTTCCGTAGTTCACTTTAACACTGGACAATTGGCTGTTTGCTTATGTTTGTTGGTTCCCTTGTTTTGTTCTGGGGGTTTATTTTGGTACATCAATCTCTTCATTTTTTACAAAACTGCTGTATCTAAAAGCTTAACTTGAAATCGGTGGCTTTTATCTTGATGTGTGGGGTTTCATGGGTTTTATGGTGTAACATTGTGGAGCTCAGATTGGATGCAAGAAGTCAAGTTTCTGATTAATGTTGTGATCCATTTTCTCTTGTTTTTTCATGAGTCAAAAGAGAGGCGTATTCATTTTTGATTTGCAACATACTGCAGCATATTTGGGAACCACTCTTTGGGGGAGATGATTTTTTTTTTTTTCAAAAGTTCTGTGAGGAAAGCTAGCAAAAAAACAACTATTTCTCTAAGCTAAGCTAAACGAAACATTTTCCAAGATTTTTCCAATTTAAGGACTGGGGGAATGAAACAGTAATGTTGTGTAGTCTTTGCATGATCATACAGGGTACAACCTCAAAGGTGTAAAGCTTCATCCAACATTGCACTGATTACAAACGAGTCTTGTTATTTGTTTCTTATAGTTACAAAAATTAATGGTTCGTTCAGAGAGCACCCTTGTTTGTTGTAAAAGAAGACCAGCATCTACATTATACATAATTGTAGTTTCAAAAGTTTATGATATATGGCTCCCTCAATGTAAAGAGACGCCTTTTGGTTGGTTACATTAACCAAGATTACCTTTTTCTTATGGTTTAGCTTTATGTTAGGGATACATCTAAGAACTGGAAGTTGGTTCCCTCTGATGCAAACCGTTTCTCTCTCAAAGAGCCATCGGCAAATGTAGTCTTATTGGACTATATTGCAACTGAGAAGTGGAATGGAATTGTAGATTTTGATGATCATTTGGATGACATTAGCAAGTGAGTGTTTTTTCCTTGCAGCATTTCGTTTTTTCCCTACCATTTTATTTATCTGTGAAGCTATGACTGACATACGAATACGATGTACATATTCTATTGTTTGCAGGGATTGGCTCAACCCAGGGCTGTTCAACTGATCCCTCCACATGTCTTCATTTTGCACGATTTACTTTGCAAGTGGAGGATGTTCAGACTTATATTGTGGTGCAAATGTTGGATCGTCAACAATGAACAATTAGGGACTATAAATTTGACCTCAGGGAAGTTGCTTCATGAAGATTTTTCAGTTGCATAAACAGGATATTTACTACCAGTTCGAAAAGGATTTTGGTTGCAGAGCCTTTTTTGTTTTTTTTTTTCTTGGGTGTAGGTATACTATAGTGGAGTTTGTTTGCTTATCTGCGAATTGTGATGTTGTCTTTCTTGGTATAAACAACATAACCATCACGTCCATTATCTAAGGCCATGTTTGGGGTGGTTGTCTGTTTTCACTTTTTATTTATAAATGAGTTTGAAAATGTTCTAATACGTCCAATAATTTTATAATACTTAAAATAGTCTTGTATGGTTTAAAAGTTAAGATTAAAATATTTTTGCTTAAATTTCCTTACATATTTTAAGGATAAAGTTGTAACAAAATTTTAAGTTATAATATTTCAGGTTTCGGGTGTAGTAATTGTTTATAAAGATGTTATCTGGATTGGAATGTTCACCTTGTGTTGCATATAGAAAATGAAAATGTAGTTTCAAATATGAACTTTGATTTTTCTTAGTCTTTGAAATTAAATTTGTTTTTATATCTCTCTCAAGATTAAAGAAATTTAAATATATATATATATATATATATATATAATATTATTTTTTTAATCTTTTAAAGTATATTTTCTGTAAATTTTAAAATGGATAATATGATGAGATTGATTTTAATGATGTTATTTATTTTAATACATTTGAGAGATAGAAATAGAAAATAAATCTTGTTTTGATAAAATGGAATTTAATTATTAGATTTTTACCTTTTCTTTTTAAAAATACTTCTCATAGTTTATGAACAGTAGGAAACAAGTTCTTTTGTTTTCCTTACTTTTTACGTCCCTCGTACGCTAATCGAATTATTTTAAAGGAAAATACGCAAAATAGATGCAATGACAGTTTCATGATATTGACTCATCTTATATCAGTTTTCCGTTTTTACTCCTGTCAAAATTTCCTTAATGGTTAGGTTTCGATTACATGAAAAACCTGTGTTGTAAATGACGTTATAGGTCAATGAAGTCTACGGAGTAAAATAGTTTTTTTTTTAATTAGACTATTTTTATTAAATATTTGTTTTATGAAGTACTAGAAATATTCTTCATTTTTTTAACAGTTTGACTTTATTAATAATATCTTCATTCTTGTGTTTCTCGTTCTATTTACCAATTTTTCTACCAAATTGTTAAAAAAGAAAAAATGACCAATATTTAAACAAGAAAAAATGACCAATATTTTCTTCATTCTTGTGTTTCTCAAATTTTCATTTTATACGTGTGTGCGATGCAAGTAGCAAGTAAATTTGTGGGTATCAGAGGCAAAGAGGAGGAAAGTTGAACAGGAAGAAAAGTTGTTTGAACAAGTTTGATTGCATAAATAGAAGGATGGAATTCAAGCAGAGCAGTCTAACAATACAAATATTATTGTGCAGCAAATATAAACAATCTATACAGCTTGTTCAAGTTGGTATTGGATTGGGTTTGTACAATGGAAGAAGATAGAAAACAAGAAGAAATAAAAGACAGTTTCTTTCTATAAACTTGTGAGTGTCAGAGAGTAGGGCATCCATGAGCAATCACGCCTGGAGCTGTGGGACATTTGGCCAAAGGGCAGTGGTCAGCTTCGGCACCCCACCAGGTTGGACCTAAAATGTCGTAACTTTGGAGGGCAAAGTAGAGAACCACTCCCATGAAAGCAAGGCCAGCATCCAATGCAGCTGAGAGAATGTAAGTATGGCGAGCCCACCATGACTTGAACTTATTGTAAATGTAAAAATTGAAGAAGATTCCGGTAGCTCCCCAGGTTATGTAGTTCACAGTTCTCGCCGGAGGAATACCTCCGGCACCCATAATGATGAGGGGCATGTTGATGAGTTCAATCCACCTCTTGTTTGGGTATTTCCGAGCAAAGAACCACACCGGAACAGGAACAAGTGCACCGATCAGGAAAAACCAATTCATTCCAGGGTAAATTCCATCCTTGGTAAACATTCTCTTTGGACCCACCACTCCCCATATGATCGAAGCATTGTAAAACACATCGTCACCAGGGCACTGCCATGGACTATTTTCTGGCAATTTTGATTGATCACAGATGTTTGGAACAGTCGTCAGAAGCCACCATGCTGTTCCAAAGTACACGGATGAAGCAACCACGGTGCCCACCAACTGCACGACGAACATAGATTTTGGAGGGATTTTCATATAGTGGCCTAATTTGAAGTCACCAAGGAATGCGAGTGCCTGTGACATGCTGATGTAGCCGTATGTCTTGAAGGCTACATTAGCAAGTGGCTTTCCGGGGTAAATGTACCCGATTATCAGCTCTGTGATCACGTTCAGCCCTGCTTGCTGCAAAACAAGTTACAATCTTTCGTGAGAAAGACAACTTTGAAGCTATGGGAAACTGTAAAAACTGTAAAAATGACGTTACCATGTTTGTTGTTGCTTGAATTACTCCAACTGGCAAAGTGAAAACTAACGCAATACCAAGAGACATCAGAACTCCCCACCATGGCAGCTGGAGTTGCTTTCCAAAGCCTTCACAAGTTATCAGCGCCACAACTACCATTAGAGCCAAAATGCTCGCAAACCACCACTCAGGTACTTGTTCATAGTTTTTCTTCATGATTCTCGTGTGCACATCTCCGAATGTTTTTTCTTTTAGTGCAGATGTTGTCTTCTTCCACATCTTAACAATCGTTCTTCCAAACACACATCACCACAAAAGTTAGATGACTTTAGCCAATTTATCCAAGTAAAACTGTAATTCTAATAGGAGAACAACACTGATAGAAACACACAAAAACTAAAAAATTGCATCCGATTTTTTGTTTGTAGTGGTGTATTAAATATTTAAGCTTTGTCAGAAATCTCAAACTGAACACAACTTACTTTCCATGGAAGAGAACAACATGCGAAATGGTGGCGGTGAGAGCGGCAAAGCTCAATCCATAATCGAATGCAAACGTGATACTAAGATAGAGCTTGCTGTAATTGTTATAACTATCCATGTCGATGTCAAAACTTTTAGCATTGAGAATCCGAGTGACATTATATTTTTTTCCAGTGGAATCAAAGGTGTTGGAACTGATGATGGGGAACTTCTTGGCATCATATACGTTGTTCCAATATGAAATGGGAATCAGAACGTACATAAAGAGGACAAATCCAACCAGTGTGTTGATGATGGCAAAGCCAGGTGTAGCCAAAGGGGTCCCCAAAAACCCAGCCACTGTGTTCCAGTCAAGGCCAAATGAACCAATGCCAAGCCCAGTAATACCCGAACCAATTTGTTGAGCAAGGATGGACTTTTTCCAAACTAAGCAAACCCACGAGATTGTTGCTAGTCCTGGGAATAAATAACCCGGAATGATGTAATAAGCAAAACTTGACACAAACACCAGCACAAAGAATTGCAGTCTTGTGTTTCCTCCTTTAAGCCTTTTCTCCTTTTCATGGAATGCCCTGCAATTCAACAAATTCATAACTCCATAACACCATAAGAAGGTACTTTTCTCTATAGTTTACAAAATAATTTCTCAGTAAATGTTAGTGCTTAACATTAGCTTTATTATAATAAAAAAACCATCTTTCGTTCATATATCCATTAAAAGACAAATATGCATAAATCACCTTCAAAGAATAATAAAATACCTGAATAAAGACACCTGGACAAGGTTTGATGGCCACCACATGTACGGGGAATCAACGAGGAATTTTCTGAAAATGCCAGCCCATCCATAACCAAGCATCTAAAAATTTAAGGACACAGATTAGTGGCCTAAACAAATCTGAATATGCTTGTTGTTTCGGTTAATTGCCTTAAAAGTATAAAAAAATTATCAGATTCCTTTGTTTGATTTTCACCCCTCTTTCTCTATGTTCTTCCCCTCGTCTCCACTCAAATCATTTATCCAACTGAACAATTTCTCTCTCTATTCCTTCCACCCACCACCCACAGCACTATCTTTTTTCAACAAAAAATTGTTACTTTCAACAACCTAATGAATTAATAATCACTGTTCACCTGGGTGGATAGTGCGAGAAGGAAAGCAGCCATTGGGTGGATGCTCCTGTGGTAGAAAGCCTTGACAATAGTGATAATGTTGATGGCATAAACACCACTAGATCCAGCACTGGCAAAGATGGTGATGAGTGCATGCTCCTTTAAAGTGAATGGGCCAGGGTTCATAGAGAACGACCACTTGGTGAAAGGAAAAACATATGCTTTGGTCGGAAGTGTTCTGGCCATGAATTTGCCAAGAGGGAGAGAAATAATCTGTGCTGACACAGAAGAAATGTAAAGAGGGGTGGTTCTGTAGCCAAAGAATTGGTTGATGAATGCAAGGACAACGCACGAAGCTATTCCCAAAGTCCATGTCCTGAATGTCAGCACAGGCTGCGTAGGGTCGTCGGTTATTGGAACCGTCAACCTCACCTGCTCAATCGGAGAGTCATCAACCTCTTCTCCTTCATCTGCAACAAAACATTAAACAACATTCACCTTCATTATCAAAAACAAAAACCAGACACAAAAACATAGATACAAACAAAATAGCAACAGATAATAAGAATTTTAAAACGCTTCTACACTTTTGGCACATTCACGAGAATGTTTTTGCTAAATAATTACTGTCTCATTTAACTTTACAATCTTTTTGAAAAACCCTCGTGACTGGCTGCCCGTGGAAAGATCCCCCAACACCCAACACAGACAGTGCAATGCGCTACACAGCACTATTTGTTTGCTTCCAAACAACGTTGTGAGAACAGATAAAATCATTGAAAATAATGAAGCTTTTTTTAATATTTAAATATGTAATTTTGTTGTTGTTGTGATTATGCAATTTCATGCTCAAAATTCAAGCATCCTGCAGATAGTTGGTGATAACAGCATGGGTTGTATGTTATGACATGTACATGGAAATATAGCAGAAGTATGTAACGTTTATCTAAACATTGAAATGTTACCAGGCATGGCTACTTCGGAGTGGTTTTTATTGTCGAACTCCTCAGCCATTGCAGAGGATCTGGTTCAGGAAATGCGGATAGGACTTGGAGACCCTCTTCTCTCTCTCTTCTTCTCTTACTTCCTTCTTCAGGCACGAGAAGAGTCACATTGTCGGTTTGATTTTATAGGAGGTGGGAACGAAACCAAACAGTTACAATGAAAATGTGTCTGGCTGCAATAGCGGTGCTTATTCGTGATTGACATAAGAATAGAAATCAATTACGACAATAAAATCTGTTAAACCTAATCAAGAAACAAAATCAAAACTTTTAAGGTTATCTTAACAGATCTTGTTTATCACATCTACTTTTTTCTTACACATCTGTACGCAGTAAATAGTGAATAGTGTAGGTTGACTTTATGAACGGTCATTCTGATAACAGTTTCAATCTTTTGATTTGTAATAGAAAGAAAGTTACTTTTCTATACCACTTTCATACATTGACAACCTATATTTTAGTCATTATAAAAATTAATTTTTATATTTATTACAAAATTAAAAATTGAAAAATAAAATAACAAATATAAAGTGTGTGTAAAAATTTATTGATAATATCTTTAACTGAAAAAAATCAATCACAATTAACATTTAATTTCTTTTATCTATCTATATATAACCTTTCACTGGTTGCTAACATGATGATAGTTTACACAAAATTTATAAAACATAAAAAAAAAAGATAATTTCATTAAAAATGAAATATAATATTTCAAAATAGTTTAAAAATAAAAAATGTAATTTTAAAATATTGTATACATATGTTATGTTTTTGTTTTCATAAGTATTAAAAGTAAAAATTAATTACTTTGAAAGTGTTAAAAGAATAAATTAATTATTTTAGCAATACTAAAGGTATAAATTAATTACTTCAATAGTATTAATTGAATTGTTCCTCCTCTTACCGTGACAGAAAAGAATATGTCCAATTTATTCCAAAAATGGTCTCATTACTATATTAGGTATCAGTCTTTTTTGGTAAAATATAAAACTAAATATTTAGTAACTAAATAATATATGGTTAAATCCCTAGTTGTCCTTATTTTTGTGGGTTTTTTCAGTTCAATCCTCGTTTTATTATAATCCTCAATTTAGTTCTAAAAAGTTTTAATTTGAGTCATCCTGTCGTTAAATTGTGCTAACGGAGTTAAATTTTTTTATGAGATACCTGACATGTTTTTTATATGTGGCATTTCTTAAAAGATTAGATTTTAATAATAGGGTTTCTAAAATGTGATTTAATAATAGAATTTTCGGTAAGTCGATTTTGCCCTTGTCGGTGCTTCTTCTTCCTGTGAATCACCACTTCCAACGGCTCCTTCACACGCTAATCACATCGCAACCTGGTGCGATATGGTGAAGATCCTCACTCTTCAGGGATGCGATCTGGTGCGGCCAGGCGCAGATAATAAGTCTGGTACTCTAGATTAAGTGGAAGGGTCCTAAACTCATGTTAGCTCGTTGCGTAGAAACGCCATAGCCAGGAACTTCACCAGAGATGCGCAACCTCAACCTGACGACGTCGTTCTCTGGGACGAGGAGTTTCACATGCTCTGCACCCTCTCTGCCTACAAAGACAATGTTTTTCACTCCTGGAAAATCCTTTCTCTCTCTTCAATGTTTGTCTCTCTTTCTCTCCCTCCCTCTCTATTTCGTGTTTTTTTTTTCTCTGCTGCAATTTTAGAATTTTTAATTAATTTTGTTTTGGGTTTTTTTTTTCATATCTTGTAAATTGATTTTTTATTTTATTTTAAAGAAGTGATTTTGGGGGTTGATTGGAAAAGGGGTATTTTTCTTTTTCATTTTCTTGTTTTTAGGGGTTGATTGTTCGATGCTCTATTATTTCTCCAGTTCTTTCATTCTTAAGAATCGTCTCTAATAGTTCTTTTAGATTGACAAAAGCGAATGAAGGACTCATTTCAATGTCTCTTCTTTCTTCAACAGCACCATAATGATGACATATCAATGCTATCAAAAACAACACGTATAACAACAACAGCACACAGCTAAAAGCAAAAAATGTTTTAATTTTGAAAGGGTCGATAGACATTGCTGATAGGCAAAACTAAACAGTAGAAAACACACTTCAAAATTAATCAAAGAAGATAATAATAACCATAGTTATATTTTGGAAAAGGCGTCGCCTGCCCGTTCCCTTCCTCTTCCAAAACGGTTCACCAAATGGCGAGAAATGTTGAACCGTACATTTACCACTGGCGCTCCAACCACCATTTTACCATTGCTTCCTTCTTCTCTTTCTGTTGTGTCTCTCTCTATTGTGTTTTTCTTTGTTGTCTCTGAAGCTGGGAAGAAGATTTTTAAGTAGGATTTCTCGGTGTTGCTTGTAATGGAGGATTTTTTTTTTAATTTTTTTAATCAAATATTCTAAGACTTTTCTTAATTTAAAATAAAAATGAAAGATTAAATATGTAATTAAATTATTTTTAAAAGTAAAACAATATACTGAGACTAAATTGAGGCCTGATTTACGCATATGTCTCTACACACCCACTTATGGCAGTTAAATTGCTTAATATTGTACTAAATTAAATTGGAGTAAAATGCATTAAATATTTGGATTGATTATAAATTCATTCAATTAACATATGAATTATTAAAAGGTTAGCAAACTATTGCACTGATTAAGAATAATTAATAAATAGTAAATTTTATAAAAAATCATAATTTAATTATGATATTAAATTAATTTTGATCTTAATAATTATTAATACAATTTTACTTTATTTAAAAGATAAAAATGTCCATAAATATCATACAGTTGTAATTAATAAATATATTTTTACTTATTTTTGGTAGAGTTCTTAGAAATTTCAAAGTGTTTATTTTGTATTCAAAAAATGACTGTAGACATAAAAGGCTAAAAAAGTAATTTTATCTTAAAAAAATATATTATATAAATTTATATAATTTTAATTAATGAAATAAATTAATTTAAATTTTAACATAAATATATGAAATCGAATATAATCAATTATATCTCAACCGATGCCTGAAGGACAGTTATTAGCATTGCCCTTAAATTATATACTAAATATGTTTATAGTAAAATACGTTAATTGTTTGATTTGGTATTAATGCATTCAAGAAAAGTTGACATTTTAAAATTAAAATAAATATATTTGGAATAAAACGCATTAATTGTTTGGATTTGTTACTAATTCTATCAATTCTGAAAATTATAATAAATTGGGTTAAACCCATTAGTTTTTTGGATTTTTTATTAATTTATTCAAGAAACAAATGAATTTTTAAAGTTATAATAAAGTGTATACAAAATTACGATAAATTTAAATTAAGTAAAAATCATTAATTATTTGAATCTATCATTATTTATTTTAGCAAAATGCATTATTAATTTAGACTCATTGTATAAAATTTAAAATTAATAATATAATTTATGGTTCGATAATGTTATTGATGTTATTTGTTAGGTTTAAGGTATATTATTTTCCTTTAATTAAATATAATTGTATCTAATAAGGAATTAACTTGCTCAAATTAATACTATTTGTATATAATTCTTTTAATTTTACAACTAAGCATAACAGTCTATATATTATATAACATAAAAAAATATAAATTAAATAATATATTATAATGTATATGTTAATAAAATTTAATTTTAATTTCAAATTAAAAAGTAAAGTAATAGTAATACAAAATATTATTTTGTTTTATTCAAAATTTAAATATTTCATAAATATATAATCACAATAATAATATTATTCGTTATCTTAATTATGATTAAGGTTTAAGAAATAAATAAAAATTATTTGGTGAAGTTTGATCCATGAGATTGTGAAGGTTTCGATGATTTGTGTATGGAGATGGATATATATTTGATTGTTAATGAATTATACAGTGATGACATAGCTTATTTGTTTGATTCTTATGCATTAGTGATGATAATGAATTTCTTTGATGAGTATTGAATTTGTGTTATTGCATAGTAGTAACGGTCTTAGTGTGATTGTAATTTTGACAAAAACGATTGTGAATTCTTTTAATGAGTATTGAATGTGTTATTGCATGGTAGTGATGGTGTTGGTGTGATTGCAATTTTGACACTAGTCTTTTATGTCTAATCTTAATAAACAGAAATAGATGTTTACAGTGAAAAACTTAATATGTACGGATTGAATAGATAGATAAAATATTGAAATTACAAAGAACATTAAGGTCCTTTCCCAGGCCATATAGTGACTACTTCAAGCTTCAATCGCGTCTCTCTTTTACATTTCCATATTTAATTTTCAATTTTCTTTTCAACTCAAAAGGAAGAAACCATCATGAATGAAAGAGGAAACTCAAGGATGAGAGAGAGAGCTTCACATTACTCCAAACAACTTTCAATAATCTCTTCTGAGCACTCTAAGTGATTCTATTCAGCACTCTAAGTGATTCTATTCATGTAAAAATGATGAATGTCTAAAACCCTCGCAATAACACAATTAAATACCTATTTTCATGTATCAGGGTTGACAAACTTTCCCATTGACTTCATTCTTGCCTAAAGAGGCCTAAAATTCCATACTCTCTGACTTTTAACCAGTTAGATGAGTCATATTTTTGTCCACTAACTCGAATATTGCAGATTTGGACTGTCATTTTTTCCTGACAAGCCGTGAGCTCGCTCGACAACTTAGCCTGGTGCCTAATGTTATTTTGTTGTCATTTGGGTGCGATCCAAAGTAATATAACCCTACATGTGAATCATTTCTTCATGTTTTGCAACCTTAGGTGCGATTTCAATACCCTCGTGTGAGTATTTGTTGATAAATCATTATTTCTTATTCAATCACGCTTCATCGTGTTCTAATTTGTTTTCTTCCACCATAATTTCTTCCTATTAACTTATTTCACATTCTCAAAATAGAGATTAAAGAAGTAAATTCACATAAAAAAAACTAAAATATAAAACAATGCAAAAACAAAATAAACTTCACAATTAAATAAGATAAAAATTATAGAGAAATTAATTGTATTCACAAAACTTAACACAAGTAAAAAAAAAATAATGTTATGAAATATTAAGTGATTATAATGGTCTTTAAATTTATTCTATATATAATTTAATGATTGACCTTGACTTAAAGTTTATATATACATTTTAAGAATTCACTTTGACTTAAGTTTTTAAGATCATATTTATGTATACATTTTAAGGATTGACTATGACTTCTTAAAGTTTTTGAATTTATATTTTGAGTGTTATAAAATATGAGCCAAATTTTCATAAAAGACTTTATATTATCCTTGACTCAAAATAAACCATAAAATTTTGTGTGATATTTTTTTATAAGATTTTAATTTTTTTTTTATATTTATTCTATGTGAAACTTAAATTTATATTTAAATTTTAATAAGGTTAATGGCATCATACCTTCAAATTTCATCTTCAACCTTTTTATGATTGATATAATTTATATCTTCAAAGTAATTTCTATATAAATTTAAGATATACAAAGATAATGTGTTTTTTTTTTCTATTAATTTCGTGAATGTGTGAGATTTTAATTACAAATTTCATCTTTAACTTTTTAAAATTAAATAATTTTAATCAATTGTTTATGCATATCTTAATCATTAAAAAACTTTATCTTATTTATCAAAGTAACATATATAAAAAATTGTTCAGATAATATTATTCCCACTATGAACATGGGCCAGATCGTGGTACCCAATAAGATAAATCTCTATGTTCTAATTTCAACTACAAACAAAAGCTTCAACATCATCATGAAAAACACAGCACAACTAAGTGGTAGAAGGTTGAAAAATTAGAACTTACAAGTCATGACAATCGAAACCCTACAACCAAAAGATTGGAAGGTTGACTACTCTATGAAGCTTTGTTAAATTTAGACAAAACGTATAATATCATATTTTTCTATAAAAAGAAATCCATTTATAAATAATTTCCTACTTTTGTTCATAACTTGTAATGCCTAATTTTGGCTTGTACACACAAAGGAAAAAAAAAGTAAATAACAAAAGCATGTAGCTTTTGTAAAATGTTAAAGATAAAAGTAATTATACAATATTGTTGACTTAATAAAAATAAATAAATAAATACTTCTATATTCTTCGTAACAATTATTACTCTTTTTTAGTAACTTAAAAGTCTAAGAATATGTTCCATAAAAGGAAGTATTTAAAATGTAATTGTCAACATTAATTATCTTTTTTACTTTTGAAAAAAAGTATATATAGCAACTTGTAGCGGCTTTTTTAATATCCATATGATATAAAGTTTATATTAGTCCTTCGGAAGAATTAAATAATTAAACTTTTTTATTTTGTGAACGTAACACTTCACTTTTTTTTTTTAAGTTTTAAAAAATATATAATTTCGTTTCTATTTATGTGACAAGAAGAGTCTCATACTACATAGTGATAAAGATAGATTATACTTTAATATACTAATTTTAGTTTTGGATTTATACAAATATAAGCACTAACTAAAAGTTGTCATATCTAATATATGAAGAAAATGTTGGGCTTAAAATCCACCAAAAAGTCAGCATTTTCGCGTCACCCTTTTACTCCTTTTCATACAAACTCTTCACTTAGTCAAAATTCCTTTTATTTAGTCAATTTTATCGTCGACAATGTCCTTATAGTTTATAACATCTGCTAACATTAATTTTAATGTTATTTAATTGCTGGGTCTACAAATATTTCTTTGTATATACCATCATTTCACAGGGATTTGTGGGTTTTTTTTAGTATAAATATCTAAATTGTTCTTTCAAAGTAAGTGTATTATACTGTAGGTCTCGAGTTTTTTTTTTCATATATAAAAAAGCTATCAAAATTCTTCTATTTATATAAGTTTTTCCTTTTTAATATTGACATGTGATGATGTTTTGGTTTTAGAGTCAAGGTTCACATTTCAAGTTTTGTTTGTAAAATTCTTTGAATTGGTTATCATTAGTCTTTCACTCGGTTTAACTGTAATGGAATATTATTTATAGAAAATATTTCAATGTCAAAATCAACTAAGATCCTATAGTTTTAACAATAAATATATATTAATTGTAACTAATCTACCAAGATACCTCAAACATATTTATAAATTTTTGAAATCATTTTTTAACTTAAATTAATTATCATCAATTTTAAATGTTGCTTAAAACTGACCGTTCAATATATGTTGTCCGACTGATGATTTTATTTTGTTCTAAATTAACCAGATATATAATATAATAAGTAACATATATTTTGATTGATTTTGAGTGTACTTACTAATATTTTGAAACCAATTTAAATATTTGCTTGTTTTAAAATTATAAGATTGGTATAAAGAATCTATAATATAAACTCAAATCGATTCTAATATGCATTAAATTAATTTTATAAATTAAAAATTCATAAAATATATGAAATTTGATGATTTACATGCTTAATCTCAAACAATGACTTATTTTGTACTCTTCAACAACTCATCTTCGTATTAGCTTTGACTTGCAGTCTGTGTTTGACAAAGTCAGATTAAAGAAAATGCTAATTTTTCATTATTTAGATAAATACCCCTCTTCCAATGTACGTGCCTTAGTAGACGTTAAATGGCAAATTTTAAGTGTCTTTAACATTAAAGTTAACATCTTGTCATATAAAAAACTACATTCAAACATTATAAAATATAAATGGATTTAATCAAGATTGTAATACATTTTAAATTTAGATATTTTTAATTCAATTTGTATGAAAAAGAACTTGTTTTAATTAAGTATTTAAAATTTTTACACTTTTTAACTTAATTTTTACTACAATAGTTTAATTTTACAATTTCAAATATAACATTACGAAATTAAAAAGAATAAAAATAAATATTTTAAAATCTTAATTAATCTTTGCCACAATAGTTTAATTAAAAATATAAAAGCTAAATATTTTATGAAACAAATTTTTTAATTAAAATTTAATTAAAAATGTAATGTTTATAAGCCACTTAAAATTTATTTAAGTCAATAAAAATCATTACTTTAAAATAATATTTATTTAGATCTCGTGATTACAGAACCCGGAACAATAGAGTGATTACGTGCAATTTTTTTAAATTAAAATGCCATAACTTTCGCAATAATTTGTATTCAGTCTTTTCTGGTTACTTTTGTTTTACACTTTTTTTTTTCTTTTTTTGAAGAGATTATGTTTTTTCTGTTAAGTAAAAAAACTTAAATTACATGGAAATTACTTTTAACTTAAATTTTTTAACTTATTTTTGTCGGAATTTTCTAATGAGCACATATGCTTCTCCTTTAATCAAGATGTAACAGCAAATGTATACAAATTAGAATGATAAAAAAATGGCATGATAACCATAAAAATAAGTAATACTGTAAGAAAAATTGTTAAAAAAGGAAAACTTTTAGTTTGCCACAATCATTTTGTATCACATACATATTTTTATATCACATACATATTTTATACTGTAGTTCAACTTTAATAAAAAGTTAATTTTAAAATTTATAAATATTCAAGTAAAATAAGAATGTGGGTGATGATATTTAGTAGGTATTTAAGACTTAATTATGTGATAACTGTTCAATATAACTAAAAACTAACTTGAGTATTGAAGTGTCTTTAGTATGTATCCACTCACTTAGATTTGGACTTTGCTAAAGATGATTTGACAAAATATTAGAAGAAATACATATTTTGGACTGCGATTGGGTCAACCTTAATGAAAACCATAATGAAAAGTTAATTTCAAAACCTATAAATATTTAGTGGATAGTTAAGACTTAACTGTGGGATAACTGATTGATATAACTAAAAACTAATTTGAGTATTGAAGTGTCTTTAACCAATACTTTATCTACTCAGATTTGAACTTTGTTAAAGAAGATTTAACAAAATATTGAAAGAAAAAAAGACTGAACTAAGTAAAATAATTTAAAATGTGAAAGTATAATTATCGAACTTATCAACTGAACCAATTAAAAATAATTATGTATATGAGATTTTATTTATTTTGAAATCTGAAATTTTTGTTATGATTTTAATTTATTAAAGGAGAAATATGTAATTAAAATTTGTTTTGGTTCTATAGTGTAGAGTAATAATTTTGTTCTTTCAATTGATACTATCATAATAACTTTTTTTGAAGTACTATTATTATGATAACAGTCTTTAAATCCTGACCTTACAATTATTAGTACGATTTACAAATTTCAAATTGAGAGAGTACTATAACAATGTTTTATGATTGTATACTGTGACAGTAACTTATTCCTAAATAATGTGTATTGTTAATTTAATGCTTATAGGATTATGTTTTAGCCTAATGCCTAAACAAAGCATATGAATGGAACTTGAAGTGTGTGAATTTTGAAGAGCATATGCTACATTTAATAGATGTTCACATGCTCTGTCACTGTTCTCAACTTGTACAAGAAAGTCACTGTTTACTAATTTCTAAACTTTCTCAGACAATATTTTCCATAAATAACTTATTATTATCACATGTTTGTACAATTTTTTATTAAATAAAATTTAATATTTAATATAAATCTTATCTGATGAACTGGTTTCAAAATAAGTCAGTCAACTTGCGCAGACCATATATTTCAAAGGTTACCATTACCACTTGTCAGAATACTTTAATACATTTAATAGTTTTGTATTGTTTAGGACTAAAAATAATTTAAATATATATTTTCATTTTTTTGATATATTTTTAATAGTTTTATATTGTTCAGGACTAAAAATAATTTAAATATATATTTTTTATTTTCTGATACATTTTCTAAAGATAACGTTATATCGAAAAAGTTTCAAAACAAATAATATTTGTGTAGTGGTAGTGATTTTAATTTTAATAATATAAGTTGAATTTGAGATCGAAACAAATATTATTGGTGAAGTATTTTTTGTTTTGATAAATTATTTTCAATTCCTTATTTGTTAATCTGATAAGAAAAAAGAAATTGAATCTTTTTAACAAACATTGATTTCGGAAGATTAAAATTAAAACTGGTATAAATAATTTTTTAAAATATTTTATTTTAAAAAATAATAAGTTTTTTTTTCTCAATTAAAAAAATTGAAATGAACAGATTACTGTATTGGTTTTTTTTTAAAGTCAGCACAAATAAACTTAGTCGTTATCGTAGACCATATATAGATAGATACTTAAATTCTCCTTTAATAATGTCATACAACACGACAAACGATAGTTTGCTCAAAAATTTGAACTCAACTTTCCGAAAACCAAATCATCCATAAATGCACACGTCAAACTCACAATAGAATAATAATATATTATAAAATGTTATTATCTATATAACTGTACTACAATCTCATAATAGTAATAAAAGTATTTTTTCTTTTAGTTTAATCATTAAGTAGGTTTATATTTTTGATAAAAAAATTTAAATTAGTCTTTCACTTATTTTTTGTTTTTAATTAAGTTTATAATTGTGAAAAATTAATGCAATTAGACTATGCCATTAAATTAGCTTAATAACCTTAAATGATGTTGACGATTGATGTGACTAAATTAAATGACCTAACAAAGTGAAGAGATTTTAAGTGGAGTATCATCTTCATCTTTATCTTTTCTCAGTACCAAACCCTAGGCAGCCATTTAAGCCGTCACAATATCGTCAATCACCACCCACTAACGTTGACAACGTACTAGATATGGTTAACCACCATGCAAGCCATCTTAATCGCGACACATAATCACAAATTAAAACCTTAAACTGCACCACCATGTTTTTTGGATTTTGCAGGTGTGAGACGCAGAGGAATCACAATGGGTTTGAGTGGTTGCTGTGAAGAATACATACTGAAGCTGTGGTGGTTCTGGTTTTGATTTGTAGGTTGGTGATTGGCAAGGAAAGTGCGACGAAGGAGGCGATAGAGATCGAGGTTGTCTCATGGTGGTGGCTATTTTGGGATTTAAGGTTTCACGATTGAGGTGCGAAGATGGAGAGGGGGTTTCGCGCTTTGGCCTTAGCGGTTTTAGGTTAGGGTTCGTGATTCACGGTGTTTGGTGGTTGTTGGTTGGTTTCTGTTTGCAGGTTAGAAGTCCGTCCTTACTTGCGCGAGTTAGGATTTTGCGTGGTTGGGGATTCGTTGTGGTGTTGAGGATTTGTTACCATAGATAAAAATTGATCATATATTATGAGAATAGGCAAATTCAATTCAAAATACAAAAATGGAGAAGTCGTGGGGGACCAAAACAACTTCAAATGAAGAAGTTGTATTTCTTGCACGACTTCACATTGTTCATTTGACCAGTGGTGAAGTCGTGAACCCAAAAACGACTTCTGGGTCCTGTAATCGATTACAATATTCTGTAATCGATTACACAATGTTGAAATCGTGACCTCATGCACGACTTCAGTGTAGTAGGCAAAAATGATACTGATAATCGATTACAGAAGTGTAATAAGAGCATTTTTTTGCTTATCTGGATTGGATTGATCCATTTCATTATGAATCAAATTTGTAGATGATCTTCCGGATGCCTTGCGTCGCATTGTAGATGGTCTTCCAGATTGATCCATTTCTTAATCTTACCCAATTGTAATCAAATCGATCATTAATATATTACTATTAATATTTCTTATTAATATTTTTTTTCTCTTTTCTTCAAATTTGTCTCAATTCATTAAATAATAACCACAATTTCTTTTTTCGTATAACACAAACAATACATAAAATATGTAAACTGTCAAATAATTTTCATAAACCAACCAAAACACACGGGTAATCGATTACAACAAGCTTGTAATCGCTTACTAGGATGGTTCTTGCACACTTAAAACACTGGTAATTGATTATAGAAGTGTAGTAATCGATTACCAGTATCATTTTTGCCTACTACACTGAAGTCGTGCAGGGGGGTCACGATTTCAACATTGTGTAATCGATTACAGGACCTAGAACTCGTTTTTGGGATTCACGACTTAACCACTGGTCAAATGAACAATGTGAAAGGGGGGCACGACTTCTTCATTGGAAGTCGTTTTGGCCCCCCACGACTTCATATTTGGTCAAAAATTACCCATTTACGTAATATGCTAGGCAAATATGCCTAGTTTAGTGCAAAAGCTTGGTGCTCACGGTGGTTGAGAGGTTGAAGGAGAACAATGGTAGAGGTTGCACGATAATTTTATCGTGGCGGAGAAGATGAGTTTCTCAAGGGCTCAAGGTTCTATGTGTGGATGTGCGATGAAGTGGAAGATCTAACATGATTTGGTCTGAAGGAGGGTTTCAGTGGTGGCCGACGACGAGCTCATGCGATGGAGATTGGTTTCTGATTGAGAAGATAGAAATGAACATGATGATGATGTTACAACCTGTGATCGGCTCATATGAGTACGATAGGATCACCACACCTTAAATTTGTCACGTATTTTAATTAAACTACGTGTCACGTCAATTGATATTTTACGTCATTCTTCTACTTTAACATCGAAGATCTAATTTTATCAAATTTTCACAATTATAGACTCATAAGAACGTAACAAATTATTAAATTTTTCTTTTAATACTCTGTATAAGTGCTCAAACTTGAAGAGTCAATATTCTATATCTAAGATAGTCTAAGAGGAATTTATATATAATATAAAATATTTAAAAATATAATTTTAAACATGCATTTTATATATATATATATATATATATATATATATATATATATATATATATATATATATATATATAAAGTTTTATTATATATTCATGTATTCACTACATTCAACAAAATATATATATATATATATATAATATAAACTATTGCAAATAAATTTTTAATGTAAGATAATGATATAAAATAAAAAAATTTATTAATAATTCATAACTAATTCAATTTTAAACATTGATAAAAGTTAAAAAAAAACTATATAAAATATATAGGAATTTATATGTGTCAAAAGATATATAATAAAGAAAATATTCACTGACGCTCTTTTCGGAGACTCATGTTAAATATGTTACATGAAGACTATAATCTAATTTTTAAGACCTGAATTTATAATTGAATGGACAAATTATGAAATGAGAACAAGTTCATCAAAACTAAGATGTAAGTTTTCCTGTTTGTTTTTCACCACATACTATTTTAGTTTGAAACTTATATCATCATTGAAGTAAGAGAATTTTGGTTACCATATAAAATATAAATATTAATGCTTAATACACAATTCAAACAATAAATCACACATTATCTTTACTATGATACCTCAAATTCAGACCATTTCATTAACTCAATAAACACTATAAAACAACATAATCCATCAAATAAAACCGCAAATAAATCAAATATAAATATTTATATTTGTTTTACATTTATAAAAAAGCATAAATATGTTAAAATGACTAGAAGAAAAAAAAAGGAAAGAATTTTTTTTTTTAACTTAAACAGAAATATGCTTGCTTGGGTAAAATTAACTGGAAACATATTTATCTTAAATATGGTTAAGTCTATAAGTACACTATCTTTTACCTGTTTATTAGAAACTAAAAATAGGTATACAACTTTATGTGTAGTAATATTTGTTTTTAAATTTTTTTTTTTATCAGTTTTTATATACATGTTGATGAGCAATTTTTTTATATTTTTCTTTTCAAAGTATTAAAAGTAGAAATTAATTATTTTAAGGGTATAAATTGAATTTATTCCTCCTTCTACAGTGACTAGAGTAAGTCAAATTCATTACAAAATTTTTGGATCCCCTAATGAAATTGAGAAATATAAATAACAGTTCTCTAAAAGTTTCTATTGGGCCCTTTAGTGACGTCCACTTTGAGTCCAAAGGGAGAAAAAAATGGGCCAGTCCACTCAATAATCGGACTTTTATGTTGAGCATTTCTTTATGCACCTCCATAGATATTTTTTCCTGCGCTTCCATATAAATGAACTTCCTATTTTGCCTTTTCTCAATTGTATAATTCAGAAATTAGGAATAAATTCTGGAATATGTAATCCAAAAGTAAAAAGAATATTTCTATGATGTCAAATTTGAAAGTATTTTTTCTTAAGAAAGTACTTATGGAATACACATTTCAAAATAAATTATTCAACTTTTTAATTGCATAATCTAAAAATTACATTTAACTTCTAAATTATATAATTTGTTTTAAAAACTCTGAATTACATAATCTGAAAATTATGTGGATCAGCTTTTGATCCCCTTCTCCATATAAGAAAAGTACGATAGAAATTCTACAATTTATAATATCTGGAAAAATATATATTTCGAATCATATAATACATTCTCAATTATATAATCCAAAACTTAAATTGTTAAAAGGTATGAGAGATATTAAAAAATTATGAAGGTGCAGGGATTCAAAAGAAGTTATTTTCTTTGATTTTGGTTGTTTTGTGGTTCTTATGTCCAATTACTAGAAATAAACTATTTTTATGAGTCCAACAAGAAACTTTATGCAAACTATAAACCCAAAGATTTTTTTTTTAATTTTTATCTGTAATTTTTTTCTCTTATATTTTTAAAAATTTAGTATTTATATTTTAAAAATAAATAATTTTGATTCAATATTTTAACTTTGCGAACGCTTTTATTTTAATTTTAATTAGTTAACTTATTTGTATAATAAATATTGAAGTTAAAAAATCAATTAATCTATAAATAATATATAAATTAAAAACTAAATAATAAATATAATTTTTTGAAAGACTTAAAAATAGTTTTTATAACGTTAAATAAATAAGTGTTGATTTTGGTTGCTACACTTTTTTTTTAATTTTATTATTTTTTAATTAAAATTATATTTATTATTATATAAAACTAATCAGTGTTGAATAAAATGTTAATGATTTCGAGTTACATATATCAATATTATAACAAAATGTTTATATGACAGAAAATTTTCAAATTCGTAAAACAAACATTGTTAATATATCTTAAAACAAATATTAGAAATTAAAAAAAGTATTTAAATTTTTTGAAAAATAAAAGAAAACTGTAAGAACTAAAACTAAAAGACAAAAGTAACAATTTTACATTTATAGATGAAAAAGAAATAGTTTTGTAATAAAATTCAGAGCTTATTTAAAAGCATTTATTCAAAATACAAAATCTAATATGGCAGGAAAATCAACAACACAGTGAATATGTAAGAGATTAATTCATAATAACGTGAAGAAACAAAACAGTCTGAAAGGATGAAAACAGTGTAAGAGAGAATAATAGTTACAGATGATGGAAGTGATGATCTGTGACCATTTTCGGTGTTCTCCACTTTCCATCTTATCTTCTTATCGTTCTTCTTTTTCTCCTTCAACACGTTACCCTCTCTCTGTACCTTCTTATTCTCCTTCTTTCAGGCTTAAACCTTCTTCTTCATCTCTCTCTTCCTCTCGCATGGAAGAGACCCAGGAGACCCACGACCATGGCCGCTCCAAATTCATTGACTTTCCGTTCGTTTCAGCTGCCCAGAAGAATCTGATGGTCGAACTCGTTTCGAAGCTTGAGGATCGCTTTCATTCTCAGCTTCTTCCTTGCACACTCCCCCCTGATGTTCAGTATTACCAGAGCCAAACTGGCACTGCCCAAGCTTCCCTTCATATCAGATCAGCCACTGATGACTCTCCGGTGAATTTTCTCTTCTTAAATTCCTCAATTTCAATATAAAGTTTTCATTTTTTTTTCTCTTGTCTTCATTTTTCTTCCCAATCAATGTCTTTTTTACTTGTTTTGTAGTGGTTGATGTCTTTTTTTTTTAATGAAGTATTGGCGTTAGAAAGAGATCAGGGTATCGGGTTGATAATTAGGTGCTCAAACTACTACCATTTCCGGATTAGATTCTGAAGCAAATGGGCGATCTAGTATTTTTGTCCTTTTCTGTGCTTCATTGGATAAACCATCAAATTCATCCCTAAACTGCTACTGTCTCTCTATAGTACATAAATTATATATATAATCCATCAATCACTAAAAATATGCCGGGGAGTTATCCATTATTGAAAGTGCTTTTTTGATAGTCACTCAATACTTTTTTTATGCTGAGAGAAGGTGATGAGTAATACTGCCTAGACTTCATTGATGATTTACCTGTACATACAATTTGAATAGCAATGGAAAAGGTTAAACATTACCAAGTTTATGAGTTGTTTGCAAGTAGACCAAGATGAAATCTCATTACTGAAATTCCTTCTTAGACTCTTCCTTGTTGATTGAAATTTATACCCAAAAATTACATTTTCAGGGGACAATTATTAAATTAGGGTGAAACATACTAAAATTCGTGTTTTTTTTTTAATGATTTTCAAGCAATTACAAAGAGTATGACACTAAAATTATTCCATAAAGAATCTGTTTTCTTATCGTGAATTGATGGTTTTGTTCTTTGTTAACCTTGTGCTATCACTAATTTTTCTCTACCCTCCAGTGGATTTATTCCGTATAGAAGAAAAATGAAGGCACTTGTTTTGTACTGAATTTAATCTTCTTTTTATGTTTGTCTCAGGTAGATTTTGTGTTGGGAAGCTGGGTGCACTCTGAGTTACCAACAGGAGGGTCCTTAGATATAACTAGTCTTTCAGCCTATCTTAACAGTTCAACCGATGCACCAAATTTTGTGTTTGAAATGATCCGCAGTAGTCCAACAATGCTAGTTCTCATTCTTGATTTGCCTCCCCGGAAAGACCTTGTGCTTTGGCCAGATGACCTCAAAACGTTCTATGAAGACACTCAATTGGATACTCACAGGCAGGCTCTGGAAAGAGTTCCAGAGGTTAAACCATATTTCTCTTCTTCCCTTTACATCCGCAGTGTTTCCTCCCCTACAACCATAATGGTTCGCATTGTGACTGAAAATGGTGGAGTAGAACGCATGGAGGAGATCATCAGGGACCATTTGGACCCCATTTCAAAGCAAGTATTGGGGATCTGGTTGGATCATTGTGCTTGTGCCCAGCGAGATGTTGGAGAGGCAGAAAGAGCTTATCTGAAAAAAAGGGATGGTCTCATTAGAAACAAGACAATTGAGATTGATCTTGGTTCAAGCTTCCCCAGGTTGTTTGGTCCAGAAGTGGCAAACCGAGTACTGGAGGCTATCAAGGGGTATTTTACTGTCTAGGATTCTAATTTATTTGGAATTGTTGGACATTCTGTGTTACATACATGTAACTAATTAGCCTTGTAGTAAAATGAGGCTTCAGTATTCGTTGTATCTCCAGTCAAATGTGAAATCCATAAATGATTCTGATAGTTTCTACTTTCTACTTTCTCCCTCCTTTTCTTTGCTAGGGATGATTCATGACAATGGCACTTTTCTAAGCCTTTATTGAAATCATTCCATGTGCTTCCATTCCAAGCTCTTTGTATGACCTGAGTTTGAAACCCCACTACTAACTTCCTGAACTAGAAGCAAAATTTTTAAATTGGAAGTATTTTAGCATGCTTGGAAGTATTTCTGTAAGAAATGTTGTAAAGGTTTCTATATAATCTATTCTTGAAGTAGCCAGTGCCATTTTTTCAAGCCATAGTTTTGGCACAAAGTGCCATTGTATTTGTAGCATTGCTTTCTTGAGTTTAAATTCGTTGAGAATGTACAGCAAGTAATTTTTTATTAGGATAATGATTTAACAATTTTAATAACATTTTAACATTATTTATAAATTATTTCACAATCAATAATAATAATTATAAACACTAACATAAATCAATCACAGATGTAAATGATATTAAAATATTAGTGTTAAAATATTATAAAAAACGTAAATGGTAAAAAAATATTGTAAAAAAATATTGTGAAATATCATTATAATTTCATTAACTCACCTCTCTTATAATAGGAAAAAAAAGGCATATTGTATTCGGGTGTCTCTTCCTTTTTACTGTTGTTTGTTATTCTGTGAATTGATTCAACTTTCCGAATCAGAAGCTTATATATGATGGCAAATTTAATAAATTAATTAATCCCTTATGAATATTCTTAACGCACTCATCAAATTTTTACTATTTTCATGTGTGTCCGACATATATTTTTAAGATTATAATAAGATTCCTCACCTGTTAATCAGCTAAAAGCTAATTATTATAATATTTGTTGCTATGATATGTTGTGTGACGTGTGTCCCAGTGACTGTAACAATTTAACACGCAGCAATAGGTATACTAGCGGCTACGAAAGAAAAATAGAGAAATAAAAGTAAAGCCTGAGTTTCAATAAATAAAGCGTTGGAAAAGGAAAAAAGATAGATGGAGAGAAACTATAAAAGAAATATATAGGAAAACGTGAACATTGAAAACATAAACATTAAAGATTGAGTGAGAAACTGAGAATATATTCCTCTTTTCTTTTTTAGAATAAGAATAGATTCTACTAAGAAATTTGATTAGAATAACTTTTTTTCATGCACCTGTTTTATCAAATACAAATTCCTGAGTCTATTCACTTTAAGGTTGTTGCCTATGTCTTCTCTAACTCGAACACCCAAAGACTGGGGCTTCAATTTTATTAGTGGAGAATAAGATATCGTTAGCTGCAAGCAACTTTTGTTTATGATAACTAACAGTGCTTTTTTCTTATATATTGATAATTAACAGTTTGAAACCACTTATTAGTATGACTTAAATAACATTGCTTCTTAAACATTATCACAGTTTGATCTCAATATCTGAGTATGTCAAAAAATGGATTTAACTAGGTCAGTAAATTTTGTTTGAGGTGTGATAAAAAGTGTGTTGGATCTACTGAGAAGGAGGTTCACCGGAAGACACAACGTTAATGAGATTTGAACCTAACCACAAAAAGGATCGATACTACTCTCTACCAAAAACCTTAAAATAATAGATAAATGAATCTTCAACCTTATATAATAGTCTACTTTCTCATTAAATTTAGATTCATAGTTGAAATTTTACCTGTATGAATGTTTAGAACATTATCATAAACTTTATTGTGATTTCAATAGAATTGTTACGTGCACTTTTTCTGTCTAATGTGGCAGTGTTTTTATTGGATGCTTTGGAAAACCTTGATAGTATAATAGACATGCATAAACATAAATAAATATGTGTGGCTGTGTGAAACCTTGATGGTACATATTCTTATGTTGTTCTTTGGCAGCCACACTATGTGAAAAATCGAAATGAGGTGAATCTCCCATTTTAAATAAGTGAACTACACAATTCTGAATTATCAAGGCATCGGTTCTTAACATGGAAAAACATGTCATTTTGATCAACTTGCCATTTTCTTTTATTTCTTAATTTTCTTTCTATTAGTTATCAGCATCTCTATTCTTAGCCACTGAAAACTTCAACCAGAAGGAAAAAGGTTATCGTATCTTTGATGGAACTTAAGCACTGAGTGTGTTTTCATAAACTAATCCACGTTTTCAAATTTTAAATGAAACTTCCTTATCTCTGTATATGTAAACTATGTGCACCTTAATCTAAGTTTTATATTATTCCATTGCACATATTCCATATATGAAGCTGTTACCTATTCAAATAAGCGTTCACAAACTCCAAACAAAAATTGTTTTTCCTCTCTGTGTTTGTTATTTTTTAACAGCTTCTTTATTTTTCTTTATAAATGATGACCACTCAGTTCAGAATTCACAGGGAAGTTGCACCAAAGTTCAGAAAAACTTACATGCTTTGTGAAGTGGACAAACCAAAAAGCCAGATTCTATATAAGGGGTCCCTTTCTTTCCCTTACAGGAGATCAATTTTCAAAACTCAATCACTGGTTTTCCTGAAAACTTCTCAGCAAGATAATTTCAGAGTTTCTATCCCGTGTTATCAGAGATAAACAGCAACATGTGTATTACTAATCAGGAAGTTATCAAGCAGTTGGAGTCCCTTTTGCAAAACTGTAAGCATTTAACTTGCACTTTTCTGCTCTTATAGACCCGATGATTTTTTTCTGTCAAATATCTTCTACTGTTTTTTTTTATACATATTTGTTTCTCTCTTGATGTAGTGGATGAGCAACAGAAGAACACATTCCAGGTTTGGCTCTTATGTCTCCTGGTTTTACTTGATCTTAGGTGTTGAGAAAGATCGTGACAGAAAGAAACAGTACAAGTTATAACTCGATTTATATATTAAAAATTTCGTTGGGGTGTGAGTTCGGAACCAAAAAAACAAAACTTTCCTGCCAAATTGATCTTGATTATCAGTACCACGTTTCTGCTAACAATTCTTCACTGAAGTAAAGCTGTGAACATTGTGAATGTAGATGGTGATCATGTCGAGTGTTTTGAGTTTCCTTTTTTCTACCATGAAAGCTTTCTCTTTATATTTCAGAATATGCACCAGGGCTATCCAACAGAAACATTAGTGCGGTTTCTCAAAGCAAGGGACGGGAATGTTGTGAAAGCACATAAAATGGTTAGATAGTGTGCAGTAAAAGATATTTATAGGAATTTCTCCCAAAGTTTATTGCTTATAGAGAGAGTCATTATCTTGACTCTTTATCTTTTGGATATAACACTT
The DNA here is from genome assembly GCF_016808095.1 of Vigna angularis. NCBI lineage: Eukaryota > Viridiplantae > Streptophyta > Magnoliopsida > Fabales > Fabaceae > Vigna > Vigna angularis. The sequence continues at coordinate 19,177,101 of NC_068976.1, forward strand.
TGCTGACGGTTTAACTGTTAACAGTTGATTGATTGTTTACAATGGAGAGTAGAAAATGAGATTGACAATGTTTTAGCGGTGAGTTCCTTTACTGTGCATATCAGCAATGTAATAATATTATTCATTTTTGAAACAACATACCTTAAATACCAATTAAAGTTAGAGCAATGATACACATATTCAAGGGTGACACGAATGCAGATAAGAATGCAAGTTATTGCCTGAAATAGAAAAACCTTGTTATCACTACCACTCTAGGATGAAATTTACATGGTTTCTCCTGGATATCCAATATTGACTTGAGATATAATAGGTTTAAAACTCAGCTTATGTACTTTGTAAAGTTAAGTTAGACTTAAAATCTACTATGATACGGTAGTTATTGAGATATTTTATTCTTCTTCAAATCCCTACATCATATCACTGTTGTAGCATAAAAGGGACAGCTACTATATTTCTCGATCATTGTGAATTCATGATCATAAATTCTATCATCATTGATATTTTTGTTGTATTTATATACAGAAGCCTATACCACCTGGTTTATACAGACGTTTGCGAGATTCTCAACTCGTGGGAATGTCTGGTTTCACAAAGGAGGTATTGTGTGCTTTAGATATATCTCGTACAAGTTTTGATCTCAGGCCTAAATTTTTTTATTTTCCTCCACCTTTTATGGTTCTTTTCTGCCATTAACCAATATGAGTGACATGTAAGAATAACATCTTTACGTAGGACCATATAAGCATTGATCAATAACATAACATCTCTTATATAAAGTAACATATATGATTCATAATTTATGGCAGGGCTTACCTGTCATTGCTATTGGTGTTGGGCTCAGCACATTTGATGAATCGTTTGTAAGGACTTGATACCATCTCTAACCAATCCTATCAGTACCTTGCAATTATACGATACATTGAAGCTGCAGTGTTCAATGTTGCTTATCTCTTCGTTCTCCTTGATTTACCATGTGGAAGATTGTGTTTTATATGATGTCAAATTGCCAGTTTTGTTTTTTGTTCAGGACAAATACTATATACAGTCGCACATCCAAATGAATGAATATAGGGATCGAGTGATCATGGTGAGTACCTAGACAGAGTTTTTTTAGGTGTAAATTCTGACACCCTAGTTGTTTATTTGGAATGTTTATTGCAGCCAAGAGCTACAAAGAATCATGGAAGACACATTGATACTTGTGTGAAAGTCTTGGATATGACTGGTTTAAAACTCTCAGCACTGAACCAATTGAAGGTATATAGCAATTTACAAACTTCTTATTTACCATCTCTCAGAAGTTTCTTTTCTCAGAATCCATACAACTAGATGCTTTCTTAGTTGACACTTTCTTGGCCACCTTCAGCTTTTGACAGCTATAACAACAATAGATGACTTGAACTATCCAGAAAAGACTGACGCATATTACATAGTTAACGTTCCATATGTATTCTCAGCGTGTTGGAAGGTTTGTGTCAGTCTTTCATGTTGAAGGAGTTAGTACTTTTCACTTTAATTTCATTCAGATCTTTGAAAATCTCAACACTAAAGCTGAGTTCTTCTTGCTTCATTGACAATTGGCAGGTTGTAAAGCCTCTTTTGCAGGAAAGAACAAGGAAGAAAGTCCATGTTCTCAAAGGTTGTGGCACGGAGGAATTACTCAAGGTAAACAACAGCATTACCCTTAACTATTTGCTTGACCCTTCATATATACTACACCTAATATCAGTTTTCCTCTTTGTTTTATTGACAGATAAAGTTATGTTAAATAGTAAGCGAAGAACTTGAAATTTTCTTGACGTCTAAATCTGACTATATCTACTGTAAACCACTGTATTTTATTGTTATTTCACAGTTGGTGATGATAGCATCATCATGCTTATGGATTTTGTTTGCCAATTTCCAATTCAGTACTGTGAAATTGCCTTTGCACAATGAAGATGTTTAAGTTTTAATTTCCTGTAGTTGTTTTAGTCATAAGAAATAAATGTTGTGGATTTTTTTTTTATGAATGGATAGATAAGTTTAGAATAATTTTCCAAATCAGAATGGTTTACTACATGAAGGAGCTTCCATATTTGTTCATCTTAAATCTATGCTTGTTAATAATTAACCTGTGATATGGAGAGTTGAAAAATAGCACAACCAAATTGAATTTCTTCCATTATTACTAGATTTGTTGCAATTGAGAGGGGTTTAATATACTAAACCATGTTTTCAAAAACTTGTGAACAGGTAATGGACTATGCATCCCTCCCACATTTTTGCAGAAAGGAGGATTCCAGGGTGCCCCAACATCATGAAGCTGGAAACACTGAAAATTGTTTCTTCATTGATCATGTCTTCCATAAACAACTATATAATTACACCGAGCAGCAGGCTATATTCATAGAGTCCATATCCCAGGATTCTTTCCATGTAGATTTACCTGAGCCAGACCCAGTTGATGCCAAAATTGCCAAGACTATAGAAACTGAGTTCCATAAACTGGAAATTCAGAATGGCCTTACCAATTGATGGAATGGTCTTGCAGTTCTCGTCTGCATCGTGGTCACTTGAACCTGGAGAATTCTGATGATGCTCGTTTATGAGTTCCATGGTCCATTTTGAATAAGAGTTATATTACACGCAAAAACTTAAAAATTCAGTTATTGAGAGTAATATCAGAGTGTTTATGCAGATGTAGTCTTCTGAAAGAAGAAATTACGTTCAGATTTTCTACTACTTTTTAATATTGTATATTTGTTGTACTATTAAAATTCACTGAATTTGATATAATAAATTCTTCTTTAATATAGTTACAACATGTACATGGGGCTATTTTGAAAAGACAGCAGAGACCTAACAACCAAAATCCGAGAATCTAAACTTAAAAAATTCAAATATAATTTTTATAAGTGCCTGGGATGACGAGCATGGCATTTTTTTCAGTGTTGGAAGGACAGCATCAGTTACAATTCTTCTGTCAATTAATGCTATTTATACAAAATGTAGAATGAGTTTTCACACCCGTGTCGGAAAAAAATGTTTTTTTCTGAAGTGTGAAGTACCATTATCCTGCATCAAAACTATTTCTTTCCGGTTTAACCATTCATTTTGCTTCTACAGTAGTAGCAGAAGCTTTTCCTTAAAATTTTTATATTTAATAACAACCCTACTTAATTCCTATACATGATATTTTTAACTAGCAAGTTCAAGGAACCGCGAAACTTTTCATATAATTGAAAATGGGCCCAAATCAAATTCTACCTAAACAAACTGTTGACATATTTAATTTGAATATTCTGAGTCTAAGGTTTTCTTTTTTATGTACAAAATAAGCTAACTAGAAATTAAAAGTGACCCAGCCAATAATACAGTGCAAGCACTAAATCACACATTCAGATTAAACATTGAGCTCCCGCTCGTTTCCCTACATGTTTAGTAACTATGACTGCTCTAAAGAAGAACTGCACTAGCATCAGACATGAAGCTAATATAACAAGATATAGCAACACTTAAGTTATCTGAACCACTTAGTAGCGCTGCCAAAGTTGAATCCTTTTATCTCAATTGCCTGTAGCAATTGTAGGCAATGGCAACTGACACAGCAGCACATACAACAGCAAGAGCTGCGTATGTATCTTCTTGCTCCCAACCATCAAGCCAAGTTGTCACAGAAGGAAACTTGCGTGAAGCTCCTTTGCCACTATTCATCCGAGAAAACACAGAGTCGTTGTTCTTATTATCAGCTGAGAGCTTTGCCTCTGCCTCAATGACATCAGGGTCCAATATCTTTTCCACTAAAACGTGATTCTGATGGAAAGAAGAATCTCCATTTGACTGGCAGCAGCCAGCATTTGATTGACAGCAGCTGGCATTTGATTGATAGCAGCTCACAAAATTTTCTTGAGATCTAGACACTTCAGTGCTTTCCTCTAAATTTCTTAAGCCATTTAGCAGAAGCCTTTGTTCTTGCTTAGTCAGCTGTTCATCTACTGAGAAACCCATCTGACCCCTGATGACAGTACAAAAAGGGTAACAAATACAAGTCAGCATATGCATCATGGACCTATGCACCAAATTTTTCATAGCCATCAGCCCGGTACATATTATTATCTTTAACCATGTAATAATTTCAGCAGGGTATTTTTCTAAAGATGGAATTTGCACATGTCTCATCAAATTTTCATCACAAAAAAGGGGGCATAAAGAGATGTAATTGAAAAGCTATGGATGAAACCAGGGTTTCTGAAAGTTTGGAGATGTAGAAGGGAATAAAATTACTTTAAGAGTGATCCATCATATGTACTTCATTTTGTAGCTGCTCAACTTTGAAGTCCTTGGAATTGAAAACATGCTCTATGATTTTTTATTTTGTAAATAAATAACAGAGGTCACAGATGCCATTTAAAGGTGCATGAAGTAAAGCTGTCATACCATCAGACATTGGCATGAAGATGGCACTTATCGTCATACCATAATTTCAATTTCAAAATACATAACCCAAGAAGGCATTATTACTCCAAGATTCAAATGCGATCAAATCATTGATGGTAAACAGGGCTTGCAGATATGGGGAGCAAAAAGATCATTTTTGAAAAAACAAAGACCTACCTTATTTAATGCAAAATTTTGGATGAAGAATTTAGAAATCGTGATTCCTGAAGGTGTCAAAGAATCTTGTAGATATTTTGACATGCAAATGATAATAAGCTTCAGAATTTTAATTTTTCCACATTTATTGAACCACTCTCACAAAATTTAGGTAAATTTAACTTCTAAACCCTAGAGGCTCAGGCACTGCCCCCAACTCTAATTTGTGGTGTGAAAATATAGGGGGGAGGAGAGAAGAAACAGATCACAGAAGAGAATCATCCACTCTATTTTTCATCTATTCCATTCACTCTATGTCTCACATTTTTCCTTCCTGCCCAAGACATCCAAAAGGCCACAACCCAGTATTGAAGTAAAAAAAAGATAGTCTAGCAATTTAGTCTAATATAAGATGAAATCTAACTTTTAACCAAAATAGTAAAGAAAATCAATAGAGCACTAAGGAAATAATTACCTCCATAATGAGTCTAAAACCTCCCCTTTCATGATATGATGTTGAAGCAATAAAGGCACATCATCCGGGGTAACATATCCATACCTACATATTTCAATTGAGGGCAACATTAACAAGTTAACAAAATATAATAACCAATGGTACAAAGGTCTAGCAAGAACCATAAAATAAGAAATTGTAAAAAAGTAGTTTTTAATAACCATGGAGGTGTTCTCTTTACCAATGGCCAGTGACTTCTCCATTCATGCTAGGTCCAAATACAATGACGTTTCCCGCATACTGACTTCCCCCAATGTGAGAACACGGGCTTACAAACACTTTACCCTGAAGACCATGTAACTCTATCTCCTCCCTGAATCTACTGACCAAGACAGGTCCACAAACCCCACATCTGCGATCACGGGATCCATGCGAACACACAAAAACAAACGAACCTCTCAATGCCTCAGGGGTTCCAGGAAGCCATTCCCCATCCTTCACAAGAACCTCTTCCACAAACGTTTCAACATCAAAATGCGTTAACCTCCTGCAATTCCATTAAAACCTGTTGTCCACAATGATCTAAGAAAGGGAAAAGCAATAAAAAAACAAAAAACAAATAAGGCATACCACTTTTAAGATCAATAACACATACCTGTATCTGACCATGTCAGGAAAGATCAACACATCCCCATTGGATGTCTCAGTTCCATCATGACCCTCACAAATCGTTAACCGAGTCTGAAAAAGACACAACTCGTAAGTCCAACACAATGTAATTAGCACTTAACAAATGCAAAGTCGAAAAACGTGGCTCAACAATTGTTGAAGATCACACGTCTATTAGTGATACATTGAACATTGTAGAGACAAAAATCAAAAGGGGAGCGAGAGAAGACAGTACCTCCTTTTTCATGTGAGGCTTTCTTGCGACAACGGCAGCGTGAAGCAACCTTGGCAAGCGATCGAATTCGGCGGCTTCTATGCGCGGTGGCCAAACGCGAGGGTTCTTATAGCATAAGAAGACGTGGCGTTGGTAGAACTCGACGGTGCCGGCGAGGGGACTCTGACGAAAATCGGGGCGGGAGAATCCAAAATCGGGATCGGCGGCGGCGTCGGCGGAGGAGAGAAGGCCATCGTTCTGGAAGCTTCCGGAGGCGCTTCTGGGGTCGGCGAGGTAGCTGTCGAATTGGTCGGAGACTGTGACAGGGGAAGAATGAGAAGAGGAAGAAGGGATTGTGAATGTCAGAGACTCTTCTCTCTCCCTGTTACTCGCCATAGAGATACACAACACAATCTCCCTCTCTCTCTCTAACAACGTTGTGTGTGTTTGAGTGAGTATCTGTGCTGTGCTTTTCTATTTTTTCGAGGTTTGATGATGATGTGAGACGAGGCTGCATTCCTGTGAGGTAGAAAGTAGAATTTATCGGTGGAATCGGGTTTGATCACCTGACACGTGTTATTTAAAGGTTCTAATTTACTATTCCCTAATTGTTCAAATCATTTACACTTTTCAGTACTAGACTACCATAACTTGTTCAAACCATCATTATTATTTCTTCTCTTTTTTTAAAAAAATATAATGATACAGAGTGCTTTTTTTCATTAGTAGTTAAAGAATAATTTAATGATTTTTATGAAATATTAAATATTGTCAATATTATTCTATAAATAAGTACTTTTATTGATAAATAATAAAAAAATATTTGAATTTATTAATAGCAAAGATAAATTTGGTAACTAATAACATGATTTTGAAAATTTCAACAAAAATTAATTGAATTAATTATTACATTAGAATTATTTTATATTAATTACAATAATAAATATTTTTCAAATTAACTGCGTCCTTCACACGATTATCGTGATCTGGGAACGCTATACACCAAGAATGTTTTAAGAAAGTGTTGTTTCTGTTTCCAAGATTCGTTTATAATGAATTATATATATATATATATATATATATATATGTGTGTGTGTGTGTCTTTTTTTTTTTAAAGAAAGTAATAAGTATTTAAAGTAAATAATATAAAGTTTTTCTTTCGTAATCTAATGTGAGAATATACTTACCGAAAAATATCAATATATGACTTAACTATTTTAATTTAAAATGTATACAAAAAAATAAAATAATACTATAAATTATTGACAAATTTATTATTTTCAATTAATTTTTTAGAAAAAAGTGATTTTTTTAAAAGAGCAATAAAAATAGGAATATCATGAAGTATTTGGTTAATTAGGTCAAATTTTTATTGTGTTTTTATCTTATAATTTATATTCATTTGATACATACTCTAAAGATAAAAAATGATTATAAAAATTAAATTTTTATATCTTTAAGTAAACAAAAATAAAAAAATAAAAATAATATGAATATAAAAAATTTATGTGCCAAAATATAATTTCATGAATACTATCTATTTCTTTTTCATGAATCCTATCTATTTAGGCTTTTTTCAAAAATCTTGATCCATTCGAAGTATTGTTTATTCGATTTTTTTCTTGATAGTATCTTAAATGTAAAAGAAAAAATACTATGGTATGGATGAAACTATATACTTTTGTTAAAGAAGTTAAATAGCAAAAAAAGGCCTAATAATAAAGTAGACATATCTATTATTTATCATTTGAATAGAGATGTAAGTTACTGTGTTTCTTTTCATATGTCTTTTAGGCATTGTTATTTTGAGTGAATTTGAAGAAGTGAATTTGAAGATAAATTTTTTTGTCGTTTATTTGAGTAAATTTGGAGATAAATGAGAGTGAATTTGGAAATAAAATTTGTAAAAATTAGTATAGAATTGTATTGACATGACAAATTAAAAAAATTTATCTTCAAATCCACTAAAAAAACAAGGCCTTAAAGTTTTTATGAAAAAGCCAGAAGTATGATAATTTTATGGACAAAAAGTGATTTTGTTTTATTTTTGGGTATATAAGCAATGCTTTATTACCATTATATAATGCATCAAATAATGAACCAGAAGAATGCACAGATAGACGAAGATATAGTTTTTCAATAGTTATTATAATCACTATAATGCTTGCCATAGAATAGAACAGTTCATCATACTACTACTACTCAGACATTAGGTAGCAATATACAATAATTCACAAGGCAAGTTACATTAATAAAATACTTATGACCAAACTATTGACACTTAGAAATTATTTTCCCTGATACCATGTTGACAAAAATCTCAACTTTCACACAAACCATTATGTTTCTCTGACAAATTTCAGAAGCTAAGAAGAAGGTCCTCCTCCAACATGGTTATTTTTCCTGTGAAAGATGGCACTCATGTTAGGCAAGAGAACTTTCTTTGAAACTGAAACCTTCCCTTTCTCTAACTTCTTCATCTCCACCTTTGGTAGTGAATTCTGCTTTTGAATCCTATAGTGCTGAGGAGATAATTCTGCTGCCATCTGTGTTTCAGCCAATAATTTAGAAGCAGCTTCTGCTACTTTCTTCTGCTCTCTTTCACGCCACTTTCTGAGCTCATTCTCCACTGCTCTCTTTGCTGCTTCAGCCATCTCAGCCCTTTTCAAGACTTCCTGTGTTTCAGTCTTCATATCCTCAATTTCCTTTTGAGTTTCCTCTAACCTTTTTAGAACTTCATTTTCACTCACCTTTGTAGCTTCCACCTGTGCTTTGGCAGCGTCCACTTTCATATCTGCTAATTTATCAGACTCCTCAACCTTATGAACTAAGGACTCAAACTCCTCCCTTGAGATTGTAATTCTTGCACCAGATTCACAAGTTGATGAACCAGAATCACTGGTCCTCACAGATAAGACCCTGATCTGTTCAAGAGCACTTGCCTCAGCTGTTTTTGCTACTTCTACTTCTTGCAATGCTGCTTTGAGCTTTATTTCGGCATCTTCTAAAACAAGTTTAGTGACTACAGCTTCCATCTTCAATTGTGCAGCCTCATTCTTCCTATCTTGTGTTTCCCTCCTTGCATTTTCAGTTTCAGTCAACAACTGGTTCAATTTCCAGATCATTTCCTCTGATGCACCTCTAGCTTTAGATTCTTCTGCCAAGTAGGCCTCAAGTTCAGACTCACTTTTCTGGAGCTCTACCCGCAGATTCTCAACAAAGGAAACAGTTTTGAATTCTTTCTCTTTCAATGCAGTGTGTTCTCCTTTTACATTCTCCAGATCCATCCTAAGAGCTTCCACGATGGCTCTAAGGGACTCTTCCTGTCCTGCTACTTTCTGCAGTGATTCCTTAGCATCATCAAGATCCAGAGTGACACTCTTCAAAGAATCCAAGTCTGATTTCTTTCTATTTTCCAATTGTTCTTGCAAAACGCTTATCTCATTCATTGTCTCAGTCAGCTGCAACTCTAGATTTTTGGTAAGCCCTGGATTAAATTCCTTCTTTAAATCGAGCAGATTCCTTTTGGATTCTTCAAGGGCAGCTTCATATGATTGTCTTAGAACATTTTGCTTGGCTTGTGTCTCTTCTTTCAGCAAATGTGCTTGGACAGATTGAGTATTAACTTGATCGATTGATTCCATTACAGCCAAAATTTCTTTAGATAGTTCTGATGCTCTTTTGTTGTTGGCCTTCATTGCATCTTCCGCTTCTGCTGTTTGCTTGAAAGCAGAAACTCTTGCTTCGGAGGATAAATCATACCCCTGCCGAATTTTACTCAGTTCTTGCTTTGCAACATCAAGTTCTGTAACGACAGAGGCATAACTTTTAACTGCAGTTTCTAACTCTTCTTTCCAAGAACCATTGGTTCCATCAAGATCACCACACTTTTCTTCTTTAAGCTGTTTTGCTCGAGTTTTTGAAACATCTGTTGATTGTATTGCTGATTCTCTTGATTTGATGAGAGCTTCAAGCTTTTGTGAGAGATCCTCAACCACTCTCTTAGCCTTTTCAAGCTCCACCAGGACTTGAGCCTTCGTAGTTTCTGCATTCTTTAGTTGTTCCTTTAATTTTTGCAGCTCTTTCCGGGCTAGGTGAAGTTGTGACTCCTTTGCCCAAATACTCTAATAAAATAGCAAATATTGTAAGTTGTAATACGCAATACTAGAAAGCCTTTCAAAGTTGGAAAATTAAATAATGACCAAAGAAATTAGTTTGGTTCTGAAAACAGCTTGTCCAAATTGAACAACCTTGCATAGATTTTTCCAAAGCTTGATTATCTACTTTTAATGCAACTTGTCTAGGATCATAGAAATCCTCTTAAGCTTCAGTCTAAACAATTTTCACTTATGTGATAAATGAGAGCATGTCATTGACAAACATGACACGTGTTAACAAGGACATGCCATCAGCTACTGAATTGTGTAGAACGAATTGTGAAAGATCTAATGATAATATAGAAGAATTTGATTTAATAAGAAGAGTGTCTCCAAATTTTTTTCAAATTCCACCATGATCAAACTTCTTCCATCAGAACACAAGGTCGAGACAATAATTTAGATTCACAGTCTCTACAATTCCAGGAATGAATTTTACCCTATAGCTGTTGCTCCATTCTACCATTTAAATGTTCAACTTCAGATATAATTTAACAGTAACAAGATGGTATTCATACTTTGTACCACCTAGAAATAAAACGATAGAGAAAAACAAAATCATAGTTACCTGAGCAAAATAAGGTTTTGCCTTCTTAATGACAGGTTTTTCACTAGACACAGCACCTTCACCAAATAGAGAAACTGCATCTTTAACAGATTGAAAAGGTGGACTGGTGTCAATCTCCCCAACAACTGGTTTTTTAGGACTCGGAGAGTTAGCAGAACTTTGCCTGATTTTGGCCACCATAGTGCCTTTTATTTGAATTTAAATAATATTCACAATAATAATAGCCTTTGAAGCCAACCTGGTAGGAAAAAAAATGATGTTACAGAAAAGAAACCGAAAGAAAAACAGCATCAACACAACACATTGCAAACATCAAACTCAAGACAATCCAACTCGCACATTTCAAAGATCTCTACAGGAATTCACCCAAAAACAACCACCCAGTAGCCTATTCGGGCATTTTAACAAAAACCCATGAAGAAACCGCATCAAAGATTTCATCTTTCAATGAATCGAAAGAAAACTCACCGACAAATATCAGAAAAGAAAAAACCTTTGAAAGGGTGCTTCTAGGAAAATTTCACAGACAGTGGAGAACCTGTGGCATTGAATTGCTGAGCAAAACAGTAGCGAATAATCTTCACATACTTGTGAAGAGGGAAAGAGAGAGATAGGCTGGGTTGAAGTGAAAATGCAAAATGCCTGGTATGTTTAAAGACAAATTTTGCATCAGCATGTCAGGTACAAAAAGTTGAAAGAGGAAATAATCCTGTGCAATCGTTACTATTCAAGATTCCTTTAAAATGGTTGTGTATACGGTCATCCTGTAACACACAGTGTCTGTGATGTGATCTCACCAGTATCGTGACTTGTGAGGAGCGTTACGTAAAATTCTGTCAGAACAAAAGTCGAAGTAAAAGATAGTTCGCCACGTCAACACCCTCTAAGAACAAAACCATCTGTCACCCTGCTAACAAAGTAATTTTTCCTTTTTTTTATATTTTATTTTACTATGTTGTCTTGTCTCTCTGTAAACTTTGCATATAAATGAGTATGATTTGCAGTATACATGAAAAAGTTCATAAATTTATTATGTCATTGTTTGAGTTAGAAACTCGTATCACTAAGAAAAAGTTCATAAATATATTATAATTATTTTTGAACTGAATGTGATGTTTTGATCTTCTATATAAATTTTCTGAATGTTCATTGCTGTTAAATTTTTCTTAATATCTCCACAGTATACCAAATTTTTACCATTGCAGTATTTCAGGAATCAAGATTGCATTAAATCTTGTTTTGAAAATAAGGTGGAGATGGTGATGCAGATCAGAGAGAAAGGAAAAAGACAAACTTTGTTTCACAATGTGTCTCAAAAACATCTGTCAGCAATAATTTGTGACACTCATGCATGGTGTTTTGGTTGCCCATACATCTTCTTCCAGAATCATATCAATTTTTTATTTATTTTTTTCTTCTAATTATATTAGCAGATAAAAAGGATGTTAAAATTTATTTTACTACACTGTACAGCAAAAAAAAAATCATTTTGAGATTATATTAGGGTTATATCTAGGAGAAACTTAACAGCAGACAAGGGAGAAAAATAAAAATAAAACTTGTATAAGTTAACATTAATTTGTGAAAAAAACTAAAAATCAGATTTTGAAAAAAACTTCTGTAAATTAATAATTTTTAATTATTTTCGATGGATAAAAAAATATTATTTTTATTTTACAATTTAGTACTATTTATAAGAATACAATTAACTTTTCCATAAATTCATTGGTTAATTAAATCTATTGGAGGCAAAAACAAAATCAAAGAGAAAACATTGCTTTCTATTGTGTGAATGGATAATTGAACTTGACCTATAAATGGATTGGGGAACTATTGTGTAATTATTTAAAAGTTTATCAGTACTTAATAGCTAATAATTGAGCTTTCAAACCCTTTTATGTTACCTATTAGTTTTCTATCTTTTAGATCTTTTGTTATTGAACTACTCATATAGAATATATAAAGTTGGTATGAAAATGAAATCAAAGACTAGAAATAGAAACCAGATAAGTATTAAGGAAAAAATATATATTTTTAATATTTTTCAAGATTTGGAATGGAAGAAACTATGGCTTTAAATTCATATATGAGAAGCTTTTTCAATTTTTTTGAAATCATTCACAATTCGATTAAAAAATTGAAATATTATTTCAATTTTTACTATCGTTTTTTAATTATAAAAACCAAGAAATATGCATATTATGAAACATTTTTTATCAAGGAGTTTCTGGGAAAAATAGCTCAACAGCTTTTTACAACTTTTTAAATAAAAAAACCAATATTAAATATGGTTTATAATAAGAAATTAATACTTTGCATAAGATTCCATTCTTTTAAAGAGTATATTTAAAAAGATAAAATTTAATAAATAATATTAGATAAAAATAATAATTAAATTGTAATTAACTTTAAAACATTTGATTATTGTAAATCTCAACCATTAATTTCTTAATCAGAATACATTTTATTCTCTGAGACACTATCATTTAAAAAAAATTAAATGCAAGGTGTGATAAACAACAATATAAAATGTTCATAATTTAACAAAACAATATTACAGTAGTAAACAATCAAAGAAACATAAGAAAAATATATACCTAAGAAATTATGAATCAATTTTAAGAGTGAATTTAGCAATGCATTTATTCTTACCAGAATTTGTCTAAAGTATCAGGAATATGAAGCTTGTTCTCTTTAGTGAAAGAACTCCAAGTTTGAAGAAAAAAGACTGATGAGAGATTCACGTAATAGTCAAGTCTTCTATATTCATTAGGTTGATGTATTTATAAACATTTTAGATGATGAATAAATATATCTTGTTACTTTAAGATAATCAAATATTAAATAGTAGAGATATTAGATAATCAATTATTATTATATTAATATTTTAAAAATATAAGATAAAAAATATTATATCTTAATGTATTTAAAATATTAAATAATCAATTACTTTATATAATATCTTAAAAATATAATAAGATGTGATAAAATTTATTATTTTATAAGATATTCTCATTAAATATTTTAGAAATATTTCATAATATCTATCTTTTTTGCTTGAGAGCACGTATAAAATTGAACCTAAAAGTCTTAAAAGAGATTTTGATTAAAGTCTTTCCAACCTTTTATAATTCATTCTCACCAAGGTGAAATTTTATAATTACACATTGCTCCCTGTACCCTGTCACATTTATATTAATACCCTATGACCTACGGAATATATTTTTTAAATCATAATAAATAATTTCAATTTTTTATGTCAATGGGCCAGTCTTGAGATGTGCATATGGGCTCACTAACCCCACTCAAAGCCCAAAAGTATTATGGATCAAGTTAAGACCTAAAACAAAAACAAAACGTTCCCATTAGTCACGTATATAAAAATTAAAAACATTTTCTAATCAGACAAAACATGTGTATGATGAAAGAAAGGATGCTGTAAACCGTCTGTTAATGATTTTCTTTTTCTGTAATATACATTTTCTTATTAATAATAACTTTGTTACAAAAGTTTGCATCTAATTTAAATTTATTTAATTTGTCCAGTTTGCTTAAAAGTTACTCGTGTTTTGTTTTTAAAAGGCATATAAGAATATTAAAACAGAAAAATATATTCAAATTGTTTTTAATTTCAATTCTTACGTTAAATTATTGAATTAAACATATATTATAAAAAAATCACTACATTATATCATATATTTAAACAAATATACGTATATATAACCATAAAAAAGTAAAAGTAATAGTTAAACAGCAATATTCTACAATTATTTCCATGTAAACGTTTTTATTTAAAAATATTAAAAGAAAAAACTACGTAATTATTTAAATTTCAGTTCAAACCAGGTACTATCAGGTTCTTATTTCATTTCAACTATTTTTTTCTCAGTTTATATGTTTCTTTTTTGATTTGATCATTGTTTTATGAATCTTTCAAACCTAGCTGATCGATTAATTTCAAATAAATGTGAGTGAAACTGTTTGTAGAAAAGAAAAAAAAACATTAGAATGACATACAGAAAATAATAAAAAGGTCAATATATTTTTAATTTCTTAAGTTTTAGTAAAAATTAAAATTAGTTTATTTTTAAAATTTTAAATCAATTTAGTCTCTCATTTTTAAAATGATATAAATTTAATTCTTTTAATTAAATTTTATTAAATTTATTTAAAATTTTAAATACATTAATACTTCAAATAAATTTAACAAAATTTGATTAAAAAATATAATCAAACAATTATAAAAATAAAAATAAAATTAATTTAAAATTAAAAAATAATATAAAATATATTTAATCCTAATAAATAAAATGTTAAATTGTCATTTTTTATAGTGTTTTATTTTATCTTCATTTCCCTCTCTATTTGGAAAGATTCCAAGCATTTTTGTAGACTAAGTCATAACTTCCCACCGTTAATTGCTTTATTTAAAAGACAAATTGGCAGGTTAAAATGGATTATTGTGTGAATTTTTGAAAGATCTAGAAGAAAAGGGACGTTATAATAATTATAAGTTAATACAAAACTTACATTTATATTATCATCATAGGCTGTTTTTAATCATATTTTAAGTTTTATTTTGATTATTATATGCAATATTTAATAAATTATAAAGTATAGAAGAAAACTCAAATACCATATCATATCATAGCTATTGAATGTGTTATTTTTTTAATCATATTCAGAGTTTCATCTTAGTAATATATTCACTATATTTAATAAAATGTAAATTATCAAAATACAATTTCATATTTAATAGGATAAGAATGTGTTGAGTGCCATAATTTTACTTATAAATAAATTAATATTTCATATTATACACTTAATGTTTATATTATTTAATAAAATTTTGAGTGGAGAAGATGTTTCTTCTTGCCAAAGTTTACATAAAACTTAGAAAATGAGATAGGAGTGAAACAAATCTTTCTCTTTTGAATATTTTCACTTTTTTTACTTACGTAGGTTACACATTTATTATTTAAGTAAAAATGAGAACTATATAAATTTATCTCATTTGAATGGTTGTTGAATCTTAAAATATTGGTAAGTTATAAAAGTATTGCAATTTTTTTTTTCTATTATTGAATTTCGCCTTAGCGAAATTTTGTTAAGCAAATTTTTACACGATGATGTTTTGAGTTAAAACATTATGAATAAGGTGAGAATAACTAATATTGTTTTATAAATTACTTGAGTGTGATTAATAATATAATATGTATATAGATAGATGTGATATTTTGTATAGGTTAATAGTTATTAAAAATATATTAGATGTGTAGTGTAAGTTTAAAGTTAAGAGATTGATGGAAATATCCAAACTTTACTCATACACTAAATCAAATAGAAAACTATACTATGTAATAAATCAAATAGAAAACTATATTATGTAATAAAGAGTCTTTTTGCACTAAAGTCTTAATCACTAAAATTTAATTAAAGGTTTACAAATTTTTGTCCTTATATTTTAAGTAATTATTCAATGTTTTTTTCTCTCTCTTTTTTTTTAATTTAGTGTCGTCTTTATTTTTCTTTAAAAAGATTCAATGTAATTTCTTATATTTAGATATTTTAATATAATATTTATTAATATTTTTTCTTCTTCATTTGTGTTCCTTTTTTCTCTATTTATTTTCTCTAAATTTTTTATATTTCAAACTTTCTACACAACCAACAAAAAGTGATAAACACGTGAAACCACTATTATTGTTATTTAAAAAAACTTTATGAAATTAATTTTAGGGAAAAAAAATATTTAAATCCTAAATATTCGAATTTCATAAATTTTATTTTTCATATTTTTCTTTTAAGGTGGAAATACCTTTCAATGAGAGTCTTGTTTTCCTTTTTATAACATCATCATTTTTAAAACACGAGAGAACAAATATGAAAAAGAGCTAATATCATATCATTATCTTCTAATAAGGTTAATGTAATTTAACTAACGAGATTATATTGATTTTTTAAAAAAATATATATAAAAATTAAGTTGAATAAAAGATAGATAGATATTTATTATTAAAAAAAGAAAACTTAAATAATACTTCTGCGATTATGGGATGCTGGTGTTGGTATCAAAATTTAATACTAGAATCCTAGAAAGTTTGAATCTTTAGTTTTGCCAGCATCATGTGCAACACATTTCAATGCAACAACCATCTGGATCAACATTTAATTAATATTATTCCTGGACAATGATGAAGAGTATAATCCGCTTAAATTTATAAAGTCATGGTAATTTGAATCAATTTCATCCAATTGTATATTTAAGGTTTTTTACTTTAAATTTGGGTGATCTTGTATTTGTTATTTCTACAAGAAGTTCCATATTCTGTATTACTAAATCTCAAATAACTGTTTTGTTTTCTCCTTAAAAAAGAATTACTTTAATATTAAAAAAGAATTGCTCAGTCAGTGTTTATGACTAATTTCTTTAACAGGTAAGAAATTTAGACTTAACTATATTTTGAGGTCTTAATAAATTTGGAATTTTTAATATTTTAACACTTTTAATTGACTCCATACAGTTAGATATTGTTGATGAAAACAAGATCTCCTTTAAAGATTTGTTTTAATTAACAATTTTTTTTTAAAACTAAATTAAAAATATAAAAGTATAAAATACAAAAAGAAATATATATTTAACTGTAAAATTATAAAATTCAAGAATACAAAATTATTAAATTATAAGAAAAACAAATTATAAAATAAACAAATATAAATTTATAAAATTATAAAACTGTTAAAAAATTATGAAGTTATAAAACTGAGAAATTATGAAATTATAAAACTATGAAATTATATAATTATAAAATTAAAAAAGATATAATTTATTCACTTCTAATTCTAATTCCTGATTAACAATAATTATCTTCTCCTCTCACCCCTAATCCAACACGAATTAATTAAGTGAATATTAATCCAATTTTCTTAAAAATAAATTAAGCAAATGTAATGCACCTAATTAATTAATTTTATTAAACAAGTGTGACTCTAATCAACTAAGCGAAGATTAAACACAAATTAAACAACTAAGTGTGTACTTAATTGCAAGCACATAACAAATTTAATATGGTGACCGGAAATGGGTGAAGTAAATAAGAACCCAAAACAAGATTAGTAAACCCAATTGTAGAAACAAAATCAAGCATGTAATTACAATGAAAATGTCAAACAAATTTAGTACAGACAAAGAGAAGAACAAAAACGAAAATAAACCCTAACCTTCAAAAGGGTGTTGCTCCCTCCACCACCCCAAGTGCTTTCTGCACCTTCCCACTATTTTTTTTTGTTCCAAAAATACTTTACACCTCCCCACTATTTTCTTTTATTCCAAAAATACCATACACTTTCCCATTATCCTCAACAATCTTTCTCTTTCTCTTTCTACATTAATGGAGCATTCATATGGCTTAGATTTAAACTTGTGATATATTGCAAAAATGGGTCCAAAGAGTCAAAAGTCTGACCCTACAATACAAAAACAAACTAAAAACGAGATTACAAACTAAATTAAAAACAGTTACTGATGTGGACAATAGTAAATGACGTGACGACTTCAAATGACGTGACAACTCTCTTTAAGTGTTAAAATATAATTTCGAAGTTCTCCTAAAAATAGTAATGAAAATAATTAAATTCAGATAATTCAAATTAATTAAAATATGAATTATTGGTCAAATTAAACCCAAATAATGAAATTGAAAGAATAATGGACACTTAAGCACATTTCACTAATTAAATTCGATGTAGAAAGCTAAGTGAATAGAACAAAATAATGATTCATCAATATGTAAATTGTGTCTACAAACTACAATGCCATGTTATCAATTACTAGAGTGGGTACTTTTTCTTCCTACCAAAACACTCAACAACTATGCAACCCCTGATCCATTTTACTTAGCCAAGTGTTTCAACAACTGAGCAACACAACCGAGTAGATTCAACAATTATGCAACACAGTTGAGTAGTGGACAACTCGGTAACATAGTCAAGTAAACTAGACAACTCGACAACAAAGCCAAGTAGAATAGACAACTTAACAATACAGAGGAAAACTTCTCAATATTGTTGAGTACCAATAACAACTTGATAAGACAACTGAGTAATGTTCATTCATAATACAAAACTAAATCGTCCCTGGGTTCATAATACTCATGAAATTTAAAAACACTTTTCCATAAACTCACCTGATTATAATTTTTTAAAACTTTATTCTATAGCTTATAATTTTTTTAACTAAGTATTTTTCAAAATCAATCATGTAATATCAATTTTATTTATTATATGCAATTAAAATTATTTTCATATCACATTGATTTAACATTTACAATAATATAATCTAATTTCAAACTCTTACTAATGGAGTTAAATGTCAATGATCAATCATTTACCTCATCATTTACTACTAATAACTTTCATAACATTTTCATTATATTTCATTAAATAATAATTTCACTATTTTATTATTATTTTTCATATAAATAAAAACTATTTTACGAACTTGGCCCAAAAAGTTGGTAGGAGAAGGTCGGCCTGTACAAGCTCGGCCTGAAGGAGCAACCTAAAGAGTTCGGTTTGAGGAAGTTAGCCTAGAGGAGGTTGGCCTGTTAGAGTTTGACCTCGGACTAATGAACTTGGCCTAAAGAAGCTCGGTATGAGAGCATCGACCTGTACAAACTTACCTTGTAGGAGCTCCATAGAAGAAGGCCAGCCTATACAAGCTTAACCTGAACAACTCGGTCTAGATAGCTCAACCTGTAACCACTCGACCTGGAAGAAGTTAGCCAGCATAAATAAGCTTCTTAGAGCTCAGCATACAGAACTCGACCTGTTAAAGCATGATCTAGAGGAAGTCGACCTAGAAAGCTCGACTTTTACAACCTTGGTTAGTAAGAGCTTCGCATGAGTTCTGTCTGATCAAGTTGACCTATAAGAGTTTGCCTTAGAGAAAATCTACCTGTAAAAGCTTAACCTTAAGAGGTCGTCGATCTATTAGAATTTGACATGAAAAAAGTCGATATACAGAGAATTTTTTCTAGAAAAAATTGACTAACAAAAAACAAGACCTATAATAACTCAATTTGAAAAATTCAATTTAAAAGAAATCAACAAATAATCAATCTGGACAAACTCAACCTAATCAAATAAACATAAAATATAATTACTTTAATAATAACAATTACAATAATACAACTTAGTTTTTATAGTATCTCATTACATAATAATTGAACTATTTTATTATTTGTATATACAAAATGAAAGCAATAATTTAAAAAGAAAAACGTGCGTAATACGGGTCACTCGACTAAGTGGTTTTTGAAAAAATATCACAAAGTTTTAACAAAAAGTTATTATACACTCAGTACAACCGTATCTACCAATCAGCATAGAAGAGTTGGTATAGAGAATTCTTCCTAGAAGAGTTCGATTAACAAGAGCTAGACTTACAAAAGCTTATTCTAAAAGAAGTAAACCAATAAAAACTCAATCTAGACACATTCAACCTAAAAATCTTGACATATAAAAACTCAACTAAAAAAACTTAACCAAATAAACATAGAATATAATTACTTTAATAATAACAATTACAATAATACAACAATTTTTTTATAGTATCTCATTGCATAATAATTTAATTATTTTATTATTTGTATATACAAAATGAAAGCAATATTTTAAAGGTTTAATGTCTCCTAAAGTCCCTATTTTCGTCCAGAATCTCAAATAGGTCTCCTTCTTTTTCGGCGTCGCAATTGGGTCCTAATTTTTGTAAAATTGGATCAAATAAAGACTTTCCGTCAAATTGATTAAACACCGTTAAATAGGATGTTACGTGACATGTTGACGTGACTAAACTGTGTTTTTTTATATTTTTGAATTAAAAAATGAAGGATAAATAGTGCTGAAAGGGCAAAGTTGTAAATGAAATAAAATTAAGGGGTGAAATAAAATTAAGTGCCGAAAGGGAATGTTCTCTTTTCCCCTCTGTTAACTATTCTTAGTGCATCTCTTCTCCTTCAAGGTCCAGTAGACACCACCATATCCAAAATCCTAAAAAAAAAATGTTTCCCTTTTCGTCCATACGATTCCTCCAAAACCAGCTTTCCCAAAATTCTCCATGATTCCAATTTCAGCTTCCAATCTTCATCCCATTACCATTCTTCTTTCCAAGTAAAACTCTCAAACGTCTACGCAACAATCATCCATCATCATAACTTTATTCTTCTTTGCAAGTAAAACTCTCGGATTTACAACAAATTAAAGAAAGAGTTCCAGCAAAACTTGGATAGGCGAAGCAACGTTCCTATGTTGCACTCTGATCTGGAAGTTTGAAGGAGAAGCGGCAGCGGTGGCACGTTCTTGCTCTGATAGTGGCTCGCGTGGGAAAAGAAAGAAGCTGGAACAATGGTGTGTGGTGGCACTTCCAATGCGGAGGACGTCGCCGGTGATGATTTTGGCCGGCCAGAGAGAGCCACAATTGGACTGGTTCGGTAGAGGCAGGGGTTGCCGTGGAAGGGAGTGAAGGAGAGAATATAAAGGAAAAAAAATGGAGAATTTTTCTCAACCCCCCTCCCCAATAGCATCTTCTTGGGGCCTGCCATCCCTACAGCCCACACCACGAACAAGAACAGCCCACACCGCGAACAAGAACTATAAGCTTAACTTTTAATGCCACGTAATAAAAAATTACAGGGTGTTGCTCCCTCCACACCTTTCTCCCTCCACCTCCCCTTTACTATTTTGCCCCTCAGTAAAATTTTATTTTTAGGGTTATTATTTTTTAATTTTACCCCTTCATAACCTATTTCACTAATAACCTATTCTAGTACCGTGTATAAGTAAAATATTTTTCTTTCATTTTAACATTATACTTGTTCTTCTCTTTCTTTGGTCTGCTGTGAGATACTACAAGTTGCAAAGGTTGGTGGTGGTGGAAAGAATTATTAAGCAGTCTCCCTCTCGTGGTGGTGCAGTGTCACTCTCGTGGTGCAGTGCGTGGAGTGGTGCAGTGCGTGTGTGGTGCTTCCTCCAGGTGCGTACTCGAATAAACTATGACATAAAACCCTAAAATAAAAAACGAAACCTTTAAACGAAGGTGACATCCTTCAACGGATGTCAACATCCGTTTAAGGTAAAACGGACTTAAACGGATGTTGACATCCGTTGAAGGATGTCACCTCCGTTTAAAGGTTTCGTTTTTTTAGGGTTTGTTTTATTAGTTTATTAGATATTTTAATAATTTAATTTAAATGTTTTGGTTTATTATTTTTGAATATATTTTTAATGTATTTTAATAATGTATATTTATATTAGTTTATATTTAAATTTTTAATTTTGGATGTGATATATAATTAGTTTTTAAACATAATGATTTTGTAAAACTGAAGAAAAAGGAATGGAAGCGCAGGAGGTGGGGAGGTGAAACGGAAATGGGGAAAGAGAAAGAGAGTTCTGTGGGTGGGGGTTTTAACTTAAAGATATAATTGTATTTAAAATAATGTGGGGAGGTGGGGGAAATATACGGTGGTGGTGGAGGGAGCAACACCCAAAATTACATTGTCAGCATATTCTTCTTAATGACGTTATCTCAATTTGACGGAAAGTTTCTATTTGATCCAATTTTACAAAAATAAAAACCCAATTGAGATGCAAAAAAAAAGGACCTATTTAAAATTCTGGACGAAAATAAAGACTTTAAGAGACATTAAACCTATTTTGAAAAGAACAACGTGGGTAACACGGTCACTCGACTAAATGGTTTTTTAAAAAATATCACAAATTATAACAAAAAGTTATTATACACTCGGTACAACCGTATCTACCAATCAGCATACTCTATCTTCCCTTCATAAAGACAGAACAACTTCATCCGGAGAGAGAGAGAAAAAGAGGATGAGAGAAGAAGGTATGAGAGAAGATGAATCCCCTGTTAGTTTGTTTGAGACAAAGGAAGGAAGATTCCGAGGATTGTACAAGGTATTTGCAACAACAATATTTGGCGCTGTTTGTTTGATCTGGGTTTACAGAGTGGTGAACATGGGCAGAATCGAGAGAGGAAGGTGGTGTTGGATGAGTGTTATGGTGTCAGAGTTTGGTTTTGGATTATACTGGATCATCACACAGTCTGTTCGATGGAGAATACTCTACCACACACCTTTCAAACACACCCTCTTAAACAGGTCACCTACTTACTTTTCTTCATCTTCTCTCACTCTCTCCTATAGAATACTTCAAATATCTTCCCTGAACATTTAAATATAATCATATTTTACTTTTTCTTTTAAGCCTAACAGATACTCACTTTATCATAACAAATATTGATATATATTTTTTATCATGATAAGAGAAAGAAAACTTTTTATTTATCCTTTATTTCTTGTTTTTATAAATTTATTGTTACTTTTTCCGAACTTAATTATATATTAATATTATTTTTTTTCTTTCATAAAATTCGAAATAGTTATTATAAATCAAATACATTATTTCTATAAAATATTCACAAATGTTAAATAAAATTAATAAAATTACCTTTTTTAGGATTATAATTACTTTTTATTATATTGAAAAAATATCACAATACAGTTATACTGAAGAAACTATTTACTTAAAAATAAATTACCCTCCTATGTCATGGTCTGAATGAAAAGATAGATATGGAACCTTTAAACCCTAAATTTGAAAGATTTAAACATTTTTAAAAATCAGTTTTAAGTTGATTTTTCTAATTTAGCATACTAATATAACATATATATATATATATATATATATATATATATTTAAATGAATAGATAAAACCTGAATAAAAGTAGAATTAGACTTTTTTTATTGCATCATTCATCATATTTATTAATTTCTATTTTTTTCTTTTACTTTTCCCATCCCTCATTTTAAAGTTGAGATATATGTCGCGAGAATGCTAGGACAGTATTCATTTTATATATTGGTTTGGCTTTTATGATGTAATTAATAGTATGTGAACTATTTGTAATATAAGTGTATATTTTATTTAAAAAAAGTTAAAATTTTGTGGGGCAACTACCCCCAAAGTCTACTAAGTGGATCTGCGGCGATGATATAATAAAAAAAATTGAAAAGTAGATTAAAAAATATATAAAAGAAGACTACCCAGGATGACTGCCAAATCTTGCAAGTTGCAACCACACATTCTGGTGTTATAGTCAATGGAGATTAATTTTTTTCTTTTATCTCTTTCTTTTTTAATTAAGAATAATATCAGATCTTTCTTTTTCTCTAAGAATATATTTCTTTTCTTTCTCTTCATTTTTTCAGAATATCCTTTCAAGAGAGGATACGAACCAGACAGAAGTGTTTCATTCACAACGTCAAGTCTACTGTTTTTTTTCCAATTTAAAATTATTTGGACAAAGAGAAACAAACAAATTGCTGATTTATTAAGTCCCATCTAAGAGAAGGTTAATGTAACACTCACTTTCAACGATACTTTACTTTACACTATTCCAAAATTATTTACACCTTAAAACAATTACCAAATAACTTCAAAGCAACAAATCACTAGTAATTCATATTGCTCATATTAGCTAAGAGAATTATAAAATATATTTGACAAAATAATTTTAAAATATTTAAATAATATTTTTAAATTAAACGTAATTTTAATGTTCATTAAATATAAAATTATCAAAGTTCATTTTAACTAAATCTACTATACTATAACTATAATTATTTTGCATCACCAAAAACACTAATTTCTACTCTCCTTTCGTACAAAAAGTTTTGAAATGATAGATATTATTTTAAATTTAGTGAAAAACATTATTTCAATTTTCTAAATACATATCTTTTTAATTTATTTACGAAAATGGTAGTCTTGTGTCTTTTCTTGTTTTGTCTTTTTTAGGTAAGAAAATGACCATTTTAAGACTATTCTGCATCAAATTTAAGAGATAAAGTTTAAGTCTGCACCACAACTTATCTTGATAGCTTACTGATTTTGTCTGTTATCAATGTTATATATATAATTTCAACTTTTATCATTACTTATTTATGGATTATTACAATAAAATAGTGAAAAAAACTCCACTGTGTAACTTCCAACACATTTACATACATCACTGGGATGGTGCCGGGGTGAAACAAGATGTACATCAAATTATAAATATAGTTAAAATATGCTTTAATCATAGCTGTGATATCATGATAAAAAGTGGATTTTAAGTCTAATTCAATCCCATAAAATCGGCTTGTAAGACGAGGTCTGTATCCACTTATATATTATAAATTTATCTTGTCTCTAGTTGAGGTGAGACTTTCAATACACCTCCCTTACGTCGAGGTATAAACATCATTTCGAACGTGAGAGTAAATATTAATGGGTGGTCCGATAACGGTCCGATGGCGATTGAAAGAGCATACCCAACAAACAACAAATAAAGTCCACTTCTTAACATTCTACAATCTTTTTGGACAGATATGATGATGAGAATTTACCAGCAGTGGACATTTTTGTATGCACGGCTGATCCAAAACTGGAACCTCCATGCATGGTGATGAACACAGTGTTATCAGCAATGGCATACAACTATCCTGCAAATAAATTGAACGTGTATCTCTCTGACGATGGAGGCTCTGAGCTAACATTCTACGCTCTCTTAAAGGCCTCCATTTTTTCCAAACATTGGTTACCCTTTTGTAGAAGATTCAATGTTGAGCCTAGGTCCCCGGAAGTCTTCTTTGCTCATCCCCAAAATTCAAGCACTAGCACTGAGTATCAGAAAGCATATTTACATATCAAGGTAACCAAGTTTTTTTTTATTATTAAGCATGTTGAATTTACGTATGTATAATTAACGAGATTGTATCTATATATGTATGTCAGAAATTGTACGAGGAAATGAAAAGTGAGATTGAATCAGCAGCAGTAAAGGGAGAGCTTCCAGAGAATGTGAGAAATGAGCACAGGGGATTCTCAGAATGGAACCCAAAATCGACAAAGCAGGATCACCAGTCTATTGTGCAGGTATGAACATTTTTAATTTTCTGAGAAAACATAAAGAACATATTAGTTTTTCTACGTAGTTAATATCTGTTCATGATTATGTTAGATTATAGTGGATGGAAGAGACAGAAATAGTGTAGATGAAGATGGATTTGAACTTCCAACAGTGGTATACATGGCACGAGAGAAACGACCCAACCATCCTCATCACTTCAAAGCTGGTGCTGTTAATGCACTGGTGAGTGATTAAATCACTAACTATATGTTTGATAAAAATGATCAAATATACATTTTTTAAACTTTTTTTGCATTCAGTGTGTATGCTAATTAAACTTGGAATGTCTTAAGCTTATTAACTCTTTATCTAACAATAAAATGCTTACAATTGTGCAGATAAGAGTATCATCCCAAATAAGCAATGCTCCTTTCATCCTCAACTTGGACTGTGACATGTACTCCAATAATGCAGATACAATTCAAGAAATACTATGTTTTTTCCTGGACGAAACAAAAGGACAAGATATAGCATATGTACAATTTCCCCAAAGCTTCAGTAACATCACCAAAAATGACCAGTATGGAAATTCTTATCTTGTAAGCGCTAAGGTGAGTGATAAAATTACTTATAACATTAACTTTACCCAGACTATAGATGTTAACACGGTGTATGTATGCTATATAGTCACACAAAAAGATGAACTAACACTATCGAGTCTGATTTTGTAATGCAATAAAGTATGAGTTAGCTGGCATATGCGGATATGGAGCAGCCTTGTTCTGTGGAACAGGATGCTTACATAGAAGAGAAAGTCTTTCAGGATCTCACTTGAAAGATTACAAAGTAAATTGGGAGAAGAAGCCTAAAAGAAACAATAACAGAACAATTGATGAACTGAATGAAGCATCGAAGGCTCTTGCCACTTGCACCTATGAAGAGGGCACCTTATGGGGGAAGGAGGTACGTATATGTTTGCTTTCTAAATTTCTATTTAAAAGCATTCTGTAATGAAAAATAATTTTTTACACCATTTGAACCAGTTCATAATCGGGGATATTTTGATCATTAAAACTTCTGAGTGTTGCAGATGGGATTAGTGTATGGTATTCCTGTAGAAGACGTTGCAACTGGCCTTGTAATCTCGTGTAGGGGTTGGAAATCTATTTATTACAACCCAGAAAAAAAGGCATTTCTGGGCATAGCTCCAACAACCTTGGATGTAGCATGTCTTCAGCATATGAGGTGGTCAGAAGGCCTGTTCCAAGTTTTCTTCTCCAAGTATTGCCCTTTCATTTATGGACATGGAAAGATACACTTGGGTGTTCAAATGGGATATTGCAATTACCTCTTGTGGGCTCCTATGTCCCTGCCCACTCTTTGTTATGTCATTCTTCTTCCTATCTCCTTGTTTCATGGCATTCCGTTGTTCCCAAAGGTTGTCTCGTAGTTGGAATAAATTTTGTTTCTTTCTTTGATTTTGTTGCACTCATTTGCTCTCCTTTCGTGTTTTTGCAGCTTTCAAGCATGTGGGTCATTCCATTTGCGTATGCATTTCTTGCTACCTATGGCTATAGCTTGTGTGAGTATTTGACTTGTGGATCCACGACAAAGGCATGGTGGAATTTGCAGAGAATAAAGTTCATCCACAGAGTCAGCTCTTATCTCTTTGGTTTCATCGATACCATGACAAAGCAACTAGGATTGTCACAGACAAACTTTGTGATCACAGATAAAGTAGTAACTGAGGATGTTCAAACCAGATACGAGCAAGGAATCATTGAGTTTGGAGGCTCCTCAATCATGTTGACCATCTTAGGAACAGTGGCTTTGCTGAACCTTTTTGGTCTGGTCGGAGGAATCGTGAGAATTCTAATGGAATTGGAATTGAGCTGGAGCCAATTGATGATGCAGATTACAGTGAGTTTCTTGGTGGTAATGATCAATTTACCGGTATATGAAGCACTTTTCATTCGTTCTGATAAAGGCTGCATATCATCCTCGATTATGCTGAAGTCCATTGTTGTGGCTTCTTTAGCATGTTACCTTGGAGCTTTCATTTGCTAGTGTAGCCAAGAGTAAAAGGCAATGTAATATGTTTTAATTGAGTTTATACTCTTTAATATTTTTAATTGAGTAATATAATTTGTTTTGTTATTTTATTTATTTATATTTATCTATCATGCTATTTAACAAAATAATATCATACCCCATTATTTTACATTAATATCAATATTAATCATAATCTCACATTTCTCTACTTAATAAATAAGATGATAAGACAATATATTATTTTCATAATTTAGTTAACAGAAAAATTAAAAAGTAGAAAACTTAATTATGAACACTACAAAAAATTAATTAAAAATATCTAAATTTATATAAAAAAAAACTTTCCACTTAATTAATACATTAGTTTGTTACCTTTTGACTTTTAAGATAGTGCAATATTTATCTATATGCAATATTGTGCAAGATTGTGCAACATGTATATTATAGACAGATTTTTTCAAAAACTATAATTAAAAATTATATTTTCTAAATATTAATATTAACATCAATATTTCATAAATAACAAAGAATGAAATTAAAATTAAAAATTTATTAAATAGTAATATTAGTTAAAGTTTATTTTAAATTAAAAAATATATATAAATGAAATTTATAAAATAGGAAATGTAAATTCTTTTAACAAAATATTTAAGTTTTTTTTATTATATTTATCTCGATATTTATATATTTAATTATTATTATTATTCCTCTCTTCATAAATTCATCTCAATTGAGGTAGTGGAAAAGGAATAGCATCATTGGGCAACAAAATGTTGTTTTATTATTATGATTTTTTTTAAAATTATAACAAGTGTCCAGATTTTACAATAAATTACATAAATAAATAGAATTATAAAATACTATCAAAGTTGGTAAGTCCGATAGGATTGTGACATAAAAGAAATTTATGTGAAAGAAATCTGTAATTTTATTTTTGTAATTTATTATAAAATAAGTAATAATAATATGATATATTTTTATAATTATTTAATATATAATATAAACACTAGTGGAAAAAAGTCATTCTATAACAGACCTATTATAACTGATAAAAATAATCCATCATAATAGGTTGACCGGTGGCAAAACTGTAATAAACGTAAGACATATTATAACAGAGTTTTAAAAATCAGTCATAATACATAACACGGTGGCAAACTTGTAAATAATTTCAAAACGTACTATAACGGAGTTATAAAAATCAATCATAATATGAAACGCGGTGGCAAACTTGTAAATAAGTTTTAAACCGTATTACAACGTAATCTTGGATAACTGTTAATATATGAGAAGGGTGAAAAATTTTAGTAAGATATTATAACTGGTTTTAAATATCAGTCTTAATATATCTCTAAATTGATTTTCCCCTTTCTCTCTACAATTTTAGTCCCATAGTGTCGCAATCTTTCTCAGTGTCGTCGAACCCTAATTCTCTCTCAGAGTCCAGTCCACTGATGGCTTCGCAAATGGCGATCTTCTTCCGCACGCGTTCTATTCTCTTCTCAAAACTCTCTTCCCTCGTCAAAACCATATCCACTTTCCCGTCCTCTCGCAGGAGCCTCAGCTGGCGGATCCCGCTCCTCTCCCTCCTAACCTCGCCTCCGACAGCCCTTTCTACCACCAAAACTGGCGCATCTCTTCCTCTCTTTATTTCTTTCTCCTTTGAAACCCTCTCTTCCTGAGAGATTGGTTTTTCACAACGACGAGGTACTTTGATTTCGTGTTTCTGCATTTTCGTTTCATGCAATGCATTTCATTCTCTTTGATGTTCTCGGTGCATCGATTGTGTTATTTGCTTTTGTTCTTTAGTTTAAGGGTTTTAGGGCTGGCTAGGTTCAGAATTGACGACTCGTTTTTGGGTGAAAATGGGTGCTTGATGGTTCAAGCGTTGGTGGATTCCGAAGGGAGGTTCGTGGATATCTCAACTGTGTGGCCAATTACCATGAATCCTGAAACCATTTAGTGTGAGAGTAATATAAAAATTTTGTTTTTCTCTGTTATAAATTTGGTATGCTGTATCTGTTTTTTTGTAACATAAAAATTTGTGTGTTTAATAGTTTCTTGGTTTGTGAGGTATAATTGGTTCTTGAAGAGTAGAGTTCTCAGTATTATAATGCTTATATTTTCTAGTCTTGTTGTTAAAGGGTATGAATTTTATAGTTCAGTTGCTACATTATATAATTTTCGGAGGGATAGTTGACATAGGGATGATATTAAGGTGTCTTAGTTAGTCTAGAAAGGCCTCTTTATACTCTAATGAGCTGAAAACACTTGTGTGAAGGTAAGTTAGTGCTTATATCCATTTCAGAATTTAAACTTATGTATAATTCTGATATGAACTGCCATGGACTTGTATTATTGATGTGACTTTCAATTCACCATACAACCTTGTGTTTGGTTGGATAGGTGGTGATGTAAAGTATATTAAGAGTAGTGGATTAAAGCTGGTACGTGCGTGAGTGATGAATGGGTGTTTAAAAGGAACTGAATAATTTTATTTATTTCAGAACACTGGCAAGTACTGGTTTGGGTGGTAAACTTTCTGGAGATATTGGATCACTGTCTGAATTGGAGATTTTGTAAGTATTTTATTCAGTATATTCTTTTGCTATATCTACCAAAGGCAATGATCAAGTCATAAATTAAGAACATGTTAAAATTGAAAATAATGAGGAACAGAGGAAGTTGCGATGAATAATTTGCTTTAAAATGAATAATTTAGCTTAATGGTCATGCATTGCATAGAATACGATTCTGCAATAATTATCCCACTGATGTAGATAAGTACAAGTTTCATTAAAAGATTCATATCCATTAATGGTCATGCAGATAATTTTTGTAGAATGCTAGTCCTTTTAAAGAATAAAGTTTAGTTTTGAAATAGAAAGTAGACATTTCAGCTTTGATTTTAAATGAATTGTGTATTTCAACTTAGTTTAGTTTTGAAACATTGTTTTAAGCTGTCAATTAATAAAAAAAATCATCCTTGGTTTGACTTCTGAGATGGTCATTATTATAATCACAGTTTGTAATTGAATATTATTATAACAAGACCAAAATTCACATTGTCACTACATGTATATATTATTGTTCATTGGGAAAGATATCATATAAGTTTATGATTACACAAGCTTGTAAATCATGTTTGAGATCTTATTCTGCATTTTCTTACAAATAACAGAATCGGGCACATTCCTGTGATTGATGAGAAGGGGATGATTGGAATGGTGTCCATTGGAGATGTGGTTCATGTTGTGGTGCGCGAGCACCGTCAAGAGTTTGAGCATTTGAATGCTTTCATACAAGGGGGTTATTAGATGTTGATGATGGTGAAAATCTCTGAAGAGCACTGAAGCTAATTTGGATTAAGTAATAAGCCTGAGTGTTTGTAAATATGTTTGTGATTTCAGTTCTATCAACATTAACCCCAATGGTGTAGCAGCATGTTAATAATAACAACTGGATGAATTTTGAATCTGTTTTCAACTCTCGAAAACATATTTCACATGGTAACTTTTCTTTTTGCCTTATCATGGATGCCATAGCTTAATACGTTACTTTTATATGTAATATTTTCAAAAAAGTGCTTGAAAATAATTAAGAAAATAAAAAAGGAACTCCATTTAAATCTGCATCCACATTATCAGGATGTCAATTATAATAATTTTTTTTAAAAAAAAACATATATTATGACGTACTAAACAATGTACGTTATAATATGTTGATTCTGAAAATTGCGATATTATAACGTACTTAAGAAACTACGTTATAATATGTGGAACATATTATAACGTAAATTTCTGCTACGTTATAAAATGCGCAGAGTTATTATATCGCCCAGAATTATGTCCCTAGTAACTACATTATAAAAGATTATTTTTGTACGTTATAAAAAGTCATTTTTCCACTAGTAAAATATAAAATGATAAATTTATATACTTTTTAAAAGAAGTGTAAAAAATAATAAAAGATAATATTAAATAAATGTAAAAATTATATATATATATATATATATATATATATATATATATATATATATATATATATATATATATATATATATATATATATATATTTATTTATCATTGTAAAATTTGTAACCTTGTGGTAAGAAATCTGTTATGCATTAATGTGTCATAATAAGGTTTCATCCCACAATTATTTGTACTGTTAGCTTTTCTTTTAGCTGGATAGGTACCTTAAAACTTTTAGGTGGATAGGTACCTTAAAACATATCAATTAGGTAAATACTTTTAAACAATATTGTTTGTTTCATACCAAATTATAAAAGCTGACAATTGGAATTTATAACTTAGTCAATAGTAAATGACGTGGCAAGCTCAAATGAATTACCCTTTACCTTAATTAGATTTTTAGAAACTCTTAACTTTCATTTTCGAAACTTTATTAGTCATTAAATTTAGTAGGATTATCAAACAAGTAGTCATTATTTATGTCCACCCGATGCATGGGTGCTTGGTCAGCCTGTTGTGCCTATTGCGTTAGTTGTGCCAGTTATGCTTTTTTGTCCAGGTAGAACTTCTACTATATGCTGAAAAGCCTACGCGAGTTCAATAATAGTCTCGAGAGGAGTAGGTGTTCTTGCTGAGCTCGACATTCTTGACCATATCTGACACAAACATATAAGACCACTAATCTCATAACATATCATAATCACACAACAAAGCTAATCGAACTCGCATTCCAAAAACCCCAAAAGTTTTTCGAAAATCAGATTCTAATACCAAAAATTGTAACGTCCTAGTTTAGGGTCTTACAAGTCATATTTAGAGTAAGATGTTTAAAAATCCCCTTAAGGCATAAAATGGTGTCAATTAAAAATTTTGACATTTAAATCTTGCAGAATTTAAATAAAGTTATGTTTTTACCAAAAATATAATCTAATTACAAAATTCCAAAATTTATTAAATAAACTAAGAAATAAAATTAATCCACTTTCATTATTTATGAAATGTTATAACTCAAAACATTAAATAAACCAAGCTCTTCACCTTCGTGTCTCTATAATGTATTTGGAGCATCTGCTACATCCTGCTCGAGTATAATCAAAGATTATACAATCATTGTAAGACACACAAAACAATAAACACAAAGAAATATGAGTAAGTTACCATAACACAAAAATGACAGTGTTATGGTAATCCATTGGGTGAAGAGCACACATCCTTAACATGATTTAAGTGATCCAATTATAAGCGAGGAGAATTTTTCAACTTACTCATAATATAAAGAAAATCTTTCAACTTACTAACTTAATATCTTTTTTATTTAAATTAGATTTTAGGAAATATTTTTGTTTTTAAAAGTATCTTTCAATTTTAAAAATTATTTATTACTTTAGAATTAAGAAATCAAGATTTAGATATTGTAAATATTTTTATATTTTATATTAGGTTACATTTTGTTATATATATATATATAATGGGTTGTAAAAAATCCAATATTTCATCATTGAAAACTTTTCTATAGAAAAGAAAAAAAGTAACAGAACAAAATTAATTTCAATCACTGAATGAATACACAACAAATCAATATTCATAGATAATAATTCATTATAATAATAATAATATATAAATCACAAAAACACAACAAATTTTTAATATAATATTATATTACTCAAATAAACAATTTGAAATTTTAAAAAAATAATATATACAAATCTAAATCTAACAAACAATAAATTTTTAATATTATACTATATTATTAAAACAAACAATTTCAAAATTTTAAAAAATAATATATTACCATAGGTTACCAAACCCTAAACCCAACAAACACACAATAACACATGAATGTTCTGCAAGTCTCCAAGTCTTGTTATTTATTCAAGGAAAAGAGACAAAGAAACAGCTACAGTTTTAAAAATAACACAATGCAATGCAAAAAGAACGAAAATGAAATTTGAGTGAAAACTAAATCAAAATAAAAGATTATAAATAAAAGAATTTAAGAATGTTAAGAAGATAGTTTTGTCTACAAAAAGTTAAAAGAAATTAACTTATGGATAGTGAAAATTACTGGCCAAGAAAAGAAGGACACAAAAACTTACTATTGGGAAAACGTGAAATAAAAATTGAGTGAAAATCAAATCAAAATAAAAGATTATAAAGGAAAGAATTTAAGAATGTAAAAAAGATCAAAGTTTTGTGTACAAAAAGTTAAAAAAAAATTAACTTACAAACAGTGGGAACTATTGGCGAAAAAAGGAGGTACGCGAAAACTTACTATGGAAAAACGCAAAATGAAAATTGAATGAAAACAAATCAAAATTAACTTACGGACAGTAAGAATTATTGGCGAAGAAAAGAGGTACGCAACAACTTAGTGTTGATGGAAAAACGCAAAATGAGAATTGAGTGAAAACAAATCAAAATAAAAGATTATAAATGAAAGAATATAAGAATTTTAGAAAGATCAAAGTTTTGTGCACAAAATGTTAAAAAAAAAATTAAGACAGTAAGAATTACTGGCGAAGAAAGAAGACGCAAAAATTTACTATTGATGGAAAAACACAAAATGAAAATTGATTGAAAACCAAATAAAAATAAAAGATTATAAAGGAAAGAATCTAAGAATGTTAAAAAGATCAAAGTTTTGTGGATAAAAAGTTAAAAAAGAAAAATTAACTTGGGAATTATTGGCGAAGAAAAGAGGTACGCGAAAACTTACTATTGATAGAAAAACACGAAATGAAAATTGAGTAAAAACAAATCAAAATAAAAGATTATAAATGAAAGAATCTAAGAATGTTAAAAAGATTAAAGTTTTGTGTATAAAAAGTTAAACAAGAAATTAACTTACGGACACTGGAAATTATTGGCGAAGAAAAGAGGTATGCGAAAACTTACTATTGATGAAAAAATATGAAATGAAAATTGAGTGAAAATCAAATCAAAATAAAAGATTATAAATGAAAGATTAGAAAGATCAAAGTTTTGTATACAGAAAGTTAAAAGAAAAATTAAGATAATGGATATTATTGGCGAAAAAAAGAGGGACGCAAAAACTTATTATTGATGAAAAAACAAGTGAAATGAAAATTGAGTGAAAACTAAATCAAAATAAAAGATTATAAATGAAAGAATCTAACAATGTTAAAAAAATCAAAGTTTTGTGTATAAAATGTGAAAAAAGAAAAATTAACTTACGGACAATGGGAATTATTGGCGAAGAAAAGAGGTACACGACAACTTAGTGTTGATGGAAAAACGCGAAATGAGAATTGAATGAAAACAAATCAAAATAAAAGATTATAAATGAAAGAATCTAAAAATGTTAAAAAGATCAAAGTTTTGTGTAAAAAAGTTAAAAAAAAAATTAAGACAGTGGGAATTATTGGCGAAGAAAAGAGACACAAAAATTTACTATTTATGGAAAAACGCGAAATGAGAATTCACTGAAAGCAAATCAAAATAAAAGATTATAAATGAAAGAATCTAAGAATGTTAGAAAGATCAAAGTTTTGTATACAAAAAATTAAAAACAAATTAAGACAGTCGGAATTATTGGCGAAGAAAAGAGACACAAAAATTTACTATTGATGGAAAAACACGAAATGAAAATTGAGTGAAAACCAAATCAAAATAAAAGATTATAAAGGAAAGAATCTAATAATGTTAAAAAGATCAAAGTTTTGTGTATAAAAAGTTAAAAAAGAAAAATTTACTTGGGAATTATTGGCGAAGAAAAGAGGTACGTGAAAACTTAAACGCGAAATGAAAATTGAGTGAAAACAAATCAAAATAAAAGATTATAAAGGAAAGAATATAAGAATGTTAAAAAGATCAAAGTTTTGTGTATAAAAAGTAAAAAAAAATTAAGACAGTGAGAATTATTGGCGAAAAAAAGAGACACGAAAATTTATTGTTGATGGAAAAACGCGAAATAAAAATTGAGTGAAAACCAAATCAAAATAAAAGATTATAAATGAAAGAATCTAAGAATGTTAAAAAGATCAAAGTTTTGTATATAAAAAGTTAAATAAGAAATTAACTTACGGATAGTGAAAATTATTGGCGAAGAAAAGAGGTATGCGAAAACTTACTATTGATGAAAAAATGCAAAATGAAAATTGAATGAAAATCAAATCAAAATAAAAGATTATAAATGAAAGATTAGAAAAATCAAAGTTTTGTGTATAGACAGTTAAAAGAAAAAATTAAGATAATGGATATTATTAATAAAGAAAAGAGGGGCGCAAAAACTTACTATTGATTAAAAAATAATTGAAATGAAAGTTGAGTGAAAATCAAATCAAAATAAAAGATTATAAATGAAAGAATCTAACAATATTAAAAAAATCAAAGTGTAAAAAAGTTAAAAAAGAAAATAAGTTCCGGACATTGAGAATTATAGGCGAAGAAAAGAGAAACAGAAAAACCCTGATGTAAAAAACAAGTTTCAATTTTCAAGTTTTAAATATTTTTCAATTTTCGTGATTTATATTCAATGAGATAATTTCGTTCTCTTCACTATAAATAACAATCAGTCAACACAGCTTTTTATTATCTTCAGACGCAACCACCATTTCCTTTCTCTTCAGCTCTCATTCATGTTCTTTCTGTTTTCTTAATCTCTTTCCTACCACATTTTACCATAATTATATACAAAGTCATATTCAGATCAATGGTTAGGTGTAAAGACCTAACCCACCTAAGTGTCAGAACAAAGTCTAATAAATTTTACATTCATTTTTATTATAATCTGTTTTCCGCCTTCAAAAGCAAATTAAACTATATAAAGGACTAATTATACATTCATCTGGCTAAACATAAATATATCATTTAAAATCAATCTTAAAACCTCACAAACATTTTTACTTAATAAATTTTAAAATTACTACATAGTAATTAATAATTTTCAATATAATTTTTTTACACTTGTAATGAATGTCTTTACTTCCTATATAAATAAAAAATATCTATTTTTTGTATTTTAATTTGAGTTTGACATAATTTATGAAAGAGAATTTAAGATAAGAAAGGGAATAGGAAAAGAAATAAAAACTCTTAACCAAGAACAATTACAACAGTCATATGAAAATATCTATAATTATGAGGAAGACACAATATTTCTCGAAACAAAATTGAATAAACATCATATAGTCTCAGAAGACTATATCTTACCAGACTGTTCAAGGCCCATTAGATCATTTAGACGTCTTATTTTATTTAATCAAATTCATCATATTACACATGTAAGCATATGTATCTATGTCAACTTATATCAGTTATCAAAGATTTATATCAGTACATCTTCTAAGTGAACATATCAGTAAATGTCTGTAACGACTTGGTTCACATCATTAAATAACCCATTTAACATTTTATCATTTTTACTAAATTTCTTTCTTTTCTTAATTATAAATTCATATATAAAAAACCATTCCAAAATGACATTGGTTGTTATTGGATCAGTTACCTACTATTCCAAAATCACATGTGATGTTAATGGATCAGTTCCCTGTCTACATCATGCATTTGTAACCAATTATCAGAGGCAATTTTATATTTTAAAAATACACTGAAATTAGTTAGAAGATTAGATTGAAATTTTAATAACTCCTGACATATCATCGTGGCCGTATAAGAAAGAGGATTAACTCCATTCCACATGCACAGGAAAAAGACACAAGAGTGAGTTAGAAGGCGCAATGAGGAGTGGTGAACAGCAGTCATTGTTCGAGACTAGGAAAGACAGAACAAGACACATTCGGAGGCTCTATACGGTGTCTGTGTTTGTGGCCACATGCTTTGTCTGGGCATTTAGACTCACCCACATACCCGCAAATGGGGAAGCTCGCCAATGGGCATGGTTTAGTTTGTTTCTTGCAGAACTGTGGTCTGGCATCTATTGGCTCTTTTATCAAGTCCTCCGCTGGAACATGGTCTTCAGAACAACCTTCCCCAACATACTCTCTGAAAGGTTTATCTTTTCCACCTTTACAATACAAAACTTGTACAACAACCCAAACTTCCATGTTCCAACGTAACTACTCATCATTTTGTGTGTGTTTAAATTTGGCAGATACGAGAGTAGGTTGCCGGGAGTGGACATCTTTGTGTTCACGGCGGATGCTGTGGTGGAGCCACCGCTGATGGTGATTAATACGGTGCTATCTGTGATGGCTTATGACTATCCGGCTCAGAAGTTGAGCGTGTATGTCTCAGACGATGGGTGTTCGGAGATAACCTTTTATGCACTTTTAGAAGCTTCTTCCTTTGCCAAGCATTGGGTTCCATTCTGCAAGAGATTTAAGCTGGAACCGAGGTCACCTGCTGCCTTTTTCAACAACACTCATGCCTCAACAAAATCACATGATCATATCTATGTCAAACACTTGGCAACCATCCGTGTATGCACATATTCACCATCACTTCTCTTTCTACTTTCATCTCCATTTCATACAAAGTGTTTCGAAAACCCTGTATTCCTTGTCACAACGATGTTCTTGAATTTTATTTGCAGAAACTATACGAAGAAATGAAAAGGCGAGTAGAAGATGCAACCAAGTTGGGTGTACCCAGTGAAGCACGCTCAAAGCATAATGGGTTTTCCCAATGGGAGAATTCATATACCTCACGACGTGATCACGACACCATCCTTCAAGTAGATTAACATTCTAAAACTGTGTTTGAGAGAATCCCATGTTAAATATTTTCGATTGTCTAGTAACTTGGATGCATGTTTGATGTTGTCCTTAACAGATAGTTCTGCATAAGAACGATTTGCATGGGTCAAAGGATGAAGATGGATGTATTCTGCCAACATTAGTGTATATGGCTCGTGAAAAGAGACCTCAGTATCATAGCCACTATAAAGCCGGAGCTATAAATTCATTGGTAGCATACTTAATTACAACCCTTTCATTTCTTAAAGAAAAATCTGCATGGAGCATGCATCTCAATGTATGTTATAAAAACCTCTAACTTAAAAATATGCGTAAGCAACTTAATTAGATTTACTTCAGCTAAAACAGATAATTCTATCCACCCAATGAATCTCACGGGGTTAAAACTTTGTTTGGTACTACAAAAGAAATAGCAAACAAGTAATATGACCGTATTATTTTCAAATCATATAGAATCATAATATTTTGCCAACCATTATTTTAATAATTATTTATGTTATAATAAAATAATAACATAAATATTTAAATTAATCAGATAATTTTTTAAATATTTTCGTGAAATTGTGGTATGTAAAATAAGAATTGTTAAAACATAATTATTCCACAGTTGGTGAATGACTCGTATGATATTGTATAAGTTATTTACATTGACACATGAATGTCAATGATACATTTTTCTATACATAAGTATTGCCTAATCATGTGGGTCAGTACTTTACGAAATATTATTCAGTCCTTGAATATAACATTATTTTCTTTGACCAAAATGTAGCTAAGAATATCGTCAAAGATTAGCAGAGGGAAAATCATTCTATTTCTGGATTGTGACATGTATTCAACAAATTCACAATCGGTGAGAGATGTTCTATGTTTTTTCATGGATGAGCATAAAGGCCAAAGAATTGGTTATGTGCAATTGCCACAATATTTTGACAACATTGGTCAGAATGATCTGTACGGGAATGCTCTATCAGAAACTATGCAGGTGAGTTAGATCTTTTTTGAATGATCATATATAATTTTAGTGAAAATCATATATATAATAATAATTTCTTTACTTCAGGAATAAAAAAGCAACTGTAATCACAATGAATATATATTAATAATTTCACACTATCTCTATCACTTTGAAGATACACCTCCATGGTGAAGATGGTCTGGGTGGCCCTTTGTGCATTGGAACTTGTTGCTTTTTCAGAAGAGATGCTCTTTGTGGGAAGAAGTTTAATAATCAAGAAGAAAATGGTTGCAATGATGAGAGCGAGAAAGAAGTGGTTGAAGTAAACATGCAAAGAATAGAAGAAGAAGGAAAAGCTTTAGCAAGTTGCACCTATGAGAAAAATACTCTGTGGGGGAAAAAGGTGATTCATTCGTCTCTTTTTCTACTTTGCAATCAAATAAGTATACTAATATAACGAATGGAAAATGTCTCTTTAACAATTTTTTTTTGATATTTTTTTAACAACAACCTATGGGATAGCGTGTGATTAGTCTGTTTCAAATATACGAACTAATAAAATAGTGACACATCATCTATTATAAAAAAAATTGTTAAAAAAAGTTGTTAAAATATTATGATTCTGAACGAATTTATGTTAATTCAGATTGGTCAAGTATATGGATGTCTTGTGGAGGATGTGATAACAGGGTTTCGGATACATTCACAGGGATGGAAATCAGTGTGTTACAATCCTCCAAGAAAGTGTTTTTTAGGTGTTGCACCAACCAACTTGCTTCATACACTTGTTCAACAGAAGAGATGGGCACAAGGTGACTTACAAATTTTGTTATCTGAGTTCAGACCAACATGGTACGGTGATGGAAAGATCAATTTATTCCTACTATTGGCATATGAGTACACTATGTGTTTTGCAACCATTTCCTTGCCAATACTATATTACTCCATCATCCCTTCACTTTATCTCCTTAAGGGCATTCCCTTGTTTCCAAAGGTAATAAACACCTCCTTTTCTCAGTAAGAAAAATATACTTTGACACCCATAATTCTTTTACATTTATTTGATACTATCTTTTCTTATTTTTTATTTTCTTCTTTTTCGAAAAGAGTAATAATATCATGATACACTTTTACATTAATTTAACATAAAGATAAAATGATCATAAAAGTATAAACTTTTATTTTTGAAAAATGACACCTTAATTTTTTACATTCATTTGACACTACCCTCCTTTACTTTTTATTCTCTCCTTTCTTGAAAAAAATACAAAAATTTACATTTTTATAACTATTTTACCCTTGTACTCTCTGTCAAATGAATGTAAAAGTGTTTTATGCTACCATTACTCTTTATTTTTTTAAGAAAGAAGAAAATAAAAAGTAAAGATAATATTAAATGAATGTAAAAAATTTAGGTGTGCCAAACCATTATTTTTCTTTCGAAAAACTACAAAAATTAAGTCTTTTAAGATTATTTTACCCTTATTATATGTGTCACCCTTATTATATGTGTGAAATGAATGTCAATGTGTGTCATGTTACCTTTAATTTCTCACTAAATACTAATATATTTGAATATTTTCTCTAAATGACATATGTGGTTTGGACAGATGTCAAGCTCATGGTTGATACCATTCGTGTATGTCATTGTGGGGGAAACTATTTATAGTTTGGTTCAAAGTTTGAGTATGGGAGGATCAATCCAAGGTTGGTGGAATGCTATAAGAATATGGTTGTACTTGAAAACAAGTGCCTTTTTCTTTGCCTTCGTAGACGGCATCTTGGGATTCTTTGGATATTCAAATTCATCCTTTGTAGTCACAGCAAAGACCATAGAAGATGATGCTGCACAACGTTACGAGAAAGAGATCATGGAGTTTGGAAGCTCTTCTCCTTATTTCACTGTTCTAGCAACACTTGCATTGCTCAATCTGTTTTGTTTGCTTTCAACTTTAAAGGATTTTGTCCTTGCCAAAAGTGCTTTTGCTGGAGAGAAAATGGCACTACAAGTTCTTTTGTGTGGAGTTTTGGTTGTCATCAATTCTCCCATATACCAAGCCATTTTTCTGAGGAAAGATAAAGGTAGAATTCCAACCTCTCTATCTGTTAAGTCTACTGCATTGGCTTTCACTGCATGTGTCTTCTTCAAACTGTTCAATTGAGTAAATTGATGCAGTCTTTGCACTTCATTATTTTCCAACTATGTTTAGCTTTGCATTCAAATAAATGTATTTTATTATGAGATTAAATGTTTATTCCATGTTATTTCTTTATTCTTTCATACTTATCTCTCCATAATCAACATAACACCAAATCAAAGACAAATGAATATATATTAAGAATACGAGAACCAGAATTTCGATAGAAATTTGCTTGCTTTGTAAAAAGTATCCATTTATAACTTCTTAATTACTGACATTCTTCAAAGA
This sequence comes from Vigna angularis, assembly GCF_016808095.1. Classification (NCBI taxonomy): domain Eukaryota; kingdom Viridiplantae; phylum Streptophyta; class Magnoliopsida; order Fabales; family Fabaceae; genus Vigna; species Vigna angularis. The sequence goes on from NC_068976.1 coordinate 19,218,803, forward strand.
AAATAAATCATGTTAACATGGATTTATTGACAATATCTTGACATGATATACACGTCATTTTTTATTGAGTTTAAATAATCAACACAACAAATAATTAATAAAATAAATTAATGATAAAATTATATTTGCATTAAAATGTTATTAAAAAATCTGTTTCAAAATATTATTGGTCATAGTAAAATATATACAAACAAATGTAATATGTGTTTTACATTTGGGCTTGAGAATGTAATCATGATGTTATTTCAGTAAACATATACTTAAAAGTCAAGTATAAGGTTTCCTTGCATCTCCTCGTAATATTTGTACATAGCTGAAATTAATTACTTTTAATTTAAATCATGAGGATTTTTTACAATATTTTAAACACTTGTTTATTTTATTATTGGCAAATATTATCTTACTGACTTGGATATCCGTCATTCAATGGTTTCTTGGGACCTTATAAAAGTATAATATATCATCTTCAACATTTAGATTGGTCCCAAATTTCAAATTTCAAATGAAAAATTAAAATATTTAATTTTACTCTAGTTTGAGAAATATTACTAAAGAACTTTTAGTGTTTGCAAAAAGCAAGACATCAGAGTATCTAAAAAATTTACAAATTTTCCACTTAAAATTCAAATCTCTATCTTTTGGGCATAACTATATATTAATAGAAAAGTAAAGAGAAAATGTAATAGTAAAGATGATTGTGATATATAACTGAAGAATGACAACAACCAACACAAGTAAATGTTAGATACAAACCAAAGAAGTGAGAAATATTATCAGAGATTGATGGTAAAACATATGCAGTATTACCATTAAAATTATTTTGATATTTTGTTGTTTGTTTCTACAATTAAGGTGAAAACTAAATAGTGTGATAGATTTGCTTAGCATATTTATAAATATATAACTTTTAACTAATTTGAGATTTTTTTTTTCTCTAGTCCAATTTTTTGGTTAGATAATTCTCTATCCATTTTCAAATTCACTAATAAACATATTAAATTTGTGCTAAAAATATATATAATAAATATTTTGAACAAAAGTAATTTATTTTTAATTGATTACTATTCAAAATTAAAATACGATTTCAAAAATAAAAATACAATAAATAATTTTAATAGAAACTTTCTTTGTAAATAAATATGTTACTTTATTAGTGTTTATAAGAATTTTTTTTTCTGTAACTTTAGAGTAAAAAACATTTTTACAATATCATATCCAAGCAATTTAATAATTAATTTTAATTGAAAAAAGCGTTTGTTATAATGTTAATCAAACATTAATTTGATTGTTATTGAAGGTGAGTTTTTCAAAAATAGTATAACACTATTTTATATACAAAATAAAAAAAAAACTTAACAAATATTTTGTAGACAGAATAAAAATAAACATAAAATTTAGAAACTGATATATTAAGATGTTTGAAGTTGCATTTAAAAGAAAAATAGAAAGTGTTAAGTAAAAGTACATTTATGAAATATTATTGTAGTAAAGTCAAAGAACTTTTTAATTATGGTAAGAAAATTATAAATTAGGTAAAATGAGGTTTCACGGTCAAACATAAACTTTACACATATACATATATTTATTACCTAAAAATGAAAATGGTCTTTAAAACACATACTATCTTGGCCACTGTGAAACCCTGAATAATTAGCAAAGATAATTTTTGACACCTCACCACTTATGCACGCCACATCATTTCTCAGCCATTAAAACCCACTCCCAACTCTGATACATATCTCTGCTGTACATTAAAAAACGCACCATGTCACACGCGCAGGGTTTTAAAAGCACACCAAACTCTGCATGCACGCATGCCACTTGTCACGTTGGAAGTTTCTGAAATCAGAGTGGGGGTGCAGGTGTCCGAAAATGAGACGCTCGTTCGTCTGGAAATGGAAGGAACAAAAGAGATTTTTCGAAAACCCTTCCACTCACCTGCACCATTCATCTTCTTCCTCAGAGCCTTTCATATTCTCCAACTTCTCTCTAGAAACCCTAAACTTCTCTCTACTGTAATCCTCACGTTTCTCCTCCGATCACATTTTCAGCACCGTAGGAACGTCCGCTGAACTGAGAGCTATCCACTGGACCGAACAACTTCAAGAACTGAAACTAGTAAGTCCCCTTTCCGTAATTCGTCCTTAGGTTTCTGGAAAACTAGGATTTGTAGTTGCATGCAAGCATGTATTCTAAGTGTTTTGTATTCCTTGGTTAGAGTTTGTTTTGGAAGAGTCAAGAACATAAGAAAAACGTAGTTGGACGAAGCCACTTTTGCATCTAGGACAAGTTTGGTTGCCAATCCGGGTAAGGGAAGCTTATATGTTTAATTTATACCTGTATGTTGTATGATCTGAATTGCCTGTAAGAAAAGTATGATGTTTGAGTTGTTATGAACGTTCACTGATATCAGATATGATTTCTGGTTTGTTTGAACTGCATGTTGGTTTGATATGTATGAATGATGGATGAAGATTGTAATATATGAGTTATTAATGTGATAATGTTGAACGTGAATTTACTGGAATGAATGTTATAAAGTTTATAAATTGAAAATCCTATGAATTATAAAGTATAAGTTTAAATGTTGAAATCTGAGATCTATTCTGGTTGAAGAATCTGAAACTTAAATCATTCCCCTTTGATAAATGACGCTCGTCACCGTACGGTCTTATATCGTTCGGTTTTCCTGGAAATAACTTAGAATAGAATTCTTTCAATTGGAAAGAACTCCGCTCGAGAACGAGCGTCCCCATTTGAATGTCTGAGCGTTCGGTTCAGCTCAGCTGTATATAAATACCTTGAACTTTAAAATACGTAGCGCTCGGTCTTATACCAAGCGTTCGTCCAAAAGAGCGTTCAGTCTTGTACCGAACGTTCGTCTTGAATATCGTTCGGTCTTATACCGAACGTTCGTCCTAAGTAGCGTTCGGTCTTATACCGAACGTTCGTTCTAAATAGCGCTCGGTCTTATACCAAGCGTTCGTCCAAAGAGTGCTCGGTCACATACCAAGCGCTCGTAATATTGAATAACCACTTGGATAAAATAGCGTTCGTTCCAACCATTCAATATTCATCCTCTTACGTTCGTTCAAATACTGGCATCAGTCTTTCATATGTAAAATTCTTCAAAGAAAATTCAAAGTACTATTGACCATCCTTTGTACATTAAATCTGGTCCAAGATCTATATTCTGAAATTTTTCTAAGTATCCTTACACCTTCAATAAGAGTCCGTTCATTTAATTGACCAAACAGAGTGTCACGTTCGTCCAATCCAGTACTTTATTTGGACGTTCGTCCTAATTCTTCAAAGGACTGAACGTTCGTCCTTTTGTACTCTTTAAGTTAAAGATGAGAATGATGATAAATTATAAGGAATTACAGTGCGAACACTATATTAAGTGATTTTACGATTATGGAATTTGAACGAGCGTTCCAAGGAGGAACGTTTCAGATGTGCTAACTATTAAATTTGGTAAAGTATGAACATGGATAAGTTAGGAATCGCGGTCCATCCTGATATTCTGTGATACTCATCTTCACGTAGAAGGGGGTAGTCATGTGTGGGAATGGCAAGAGGTTCTTCGTTCATCGCTTAGTATGGGCGACGGACTAACCTCGAGTGGCAGCTGTTTAGGTATATCCCGGCTACTACACCACTCGGGTGCAAGGACGCTTGTAACTACATGGTTCATACAGTCCGGACGGTCTGTCTTATTTATACATATTTCTATGTTATGCTATGTTAAGTTACATATTGTATGTGTAAATTGAATTGTTAAAATGTATGTGTTAATTGTATGAATTAAATATTATAAGTTTACCCTTGCATTTCCATTGTGTTGTCTCCTGTCTATGTACGTTCGTCTTGTCTTGCAATGATCATCCGTGTGGATGTGAGCAGATGGTGGTGCATCTCTTGAAGAAATACTAGAAGAAGAAAATTTGGAAGATGCAAATCTGGTCGAAGTTGAAGTAAAGGCCGAGCCTTAGAGCGCTCGTAGATGTTAGGCTGTAAATGTTAGCTCGTTTTGGACGTTCAGTTAATCCTTTTGTAAAACCGTTCGTTCCGCTTTATTCCCTGTTACTTTGATACGCTCGTTAGTTTGTACTGACGCCGTTCGGTTTTGAACCCTTGAGTGCTGTTAATATTAAAGACTGTTTATTATACTGTTAATTGTAATTAATTCTGATTTATGGTAATTACTATATTTTGGGATGTTACAGTCACTCTCTTCGTTACCATAATAATGCAATAATAGACTGGTCCTTAATAATTTAAACATATTCATTACGGTTTAAGGCGTTTGTGTCATTTCTAATAAAGTTTTAAATTATTATGCCATTTATAGTTGTTTTATTTTATGTATATTTATGTGACTATTAGTTTTGTTATAATTATTTTTTCTTTATATTAATTAAATAAGGACAATTAAAATATTAATATTATTATAATATTCAAATTTAAAAATACACAGATAAAAATAAATATTTCTGTTGAAAAATCGATAATTGAAATTAAATATTTTTGTTGAAAAATGGATAATTGAAAAGAAATAAGTATATTTTGAACCTAGAGATGATCTCTCTCGCACGGCATCTCACCTCCCCCACCAAATATAGCCTCTGCACCGACCTCTATCAATTTAGAAACTAATTGCAAACTAATATGCTTCAATATTTATTTATTTACTTTAATATGACATGAAATAAGTATTTAAAAAATAAAGACCAAATCAATATAAATAAGGAATAAAAAGGTGAAATTTTCATTTACGTTATATTACACGAAAAAAATAAATTACCGATATAATAAAGTAAATTTTACTTACAAATTTTATTAACAGATTTAAAATTTTAATTATTAATAAAAATACTGTGGGTAATGAATTTATTAATAAAATCTATTGGTTAATTAGAATTTTTATTATCCACAAATGTATTTATTGATAATATCTGTTGATGAATTCCATTAATAATTTATAAGGTTTATTACTGATAGATATTTTTTTAATAAAATTCATGAATAAAAGGAGTGTTAAAGTTTTTATGGTGAACTTTGATGATGTTGTGAAAAATTAATTGATAATAGATTTTTTTTTGAAATCATACCTCGATCCATTAGTATTTAAACATTTTGAAATTTTGTTGATGAATTTATTGATAATTCAATTTTTTAAATATTTTTGGTAAAATAAGTGTTAATTTTATAGTTAAATTAAACAATGTATTTGTTATAAAATAATTAAAAATAAGTGATAAAAAGAAAAGAATAAAAAGGAAGAATAAGAGATGGAACAGAGGAAGAAGAAAAAAAGAAAAAAATATTACAAATGACAATCATGGATGTCACGATGACAACGTCGATTATGGTAGCCGTGAAAGTGACAGTGAGGTGAAATTAGTGGACAGGAAGAGAAAAAAATAGAAGAGTCGAAGACAATAATTACAACGACAATGAAATGGAGGTGAGAAGAAAAGGATAACTAAATAAACAAAGAATAAAAAACGAAAAATGAGGAGAAGGAAAAAAAATACTTAATTATAATATTTACTAATATATATTAACTGATGGTTAAAATTTATCTATATTGATGAATATTTTACATTTATTGACAAAATTTATCAATAAACATTTTACTAATATATTTTTAACATTAATAAATTTAATTTATTAATATATTTTTGTAATTATCAACAAGTTTTATAATGTTTTTGTAACTATCAACAAATTTTATTTTTTGATAAATTATTTTTTTAGAGTTATTTTCTTAGTGTAATCTTAATATAGTTTTATCAATTTAAAAGATAAATTCATAATAAGTTTTATAATGGTTATTTATGATACCCACACACACACACACACACATATATATATATATATATATATATATATATATATATATATATATATATATATATAATTCTTTTTTAGTGTATATTAAATGTCAATAAACTTTTTTTCTTCCTATAAATAATTTTCTGTTAAAAGACGGATATTGTACAACCATTTCAAATGATTATTATTCTCCATGTTTAACCACCATTTTCAATTATAATTTTTGTAAAAAGTACAACTTGTTGTATGTGTTACATATCACAAAATAAAAAGTCAAGATATTTGCTTCTTAGAAGTATGTTTTATCTCTAATAATGTAAATAAGAAAATATTATAAAAATGTAAATTAGATAACATATCCATACTATTATATAAAACGATTTTTTTTTCCACGTTTTGTTTCCTATTTTAAATAGACGTTCAATTGTACACTCGAAACACCTTACCTATAATGCAATATTTAACATTTAGTTTATAATAAAAACGAATTTCTCTTTGAATTTTTTTTTTGTCTTTCTTAAATTATTGCTGGCTATTTTGGAGTTAGTATGCAAGTTGAATTTAGTGATACCCATTGAATGATACTTTTAATCTATTGAAAAGGGACTATTGAAAAGGAACTTCCCATCAGAGTATACGTTTTGTTTTTGTCAATGTTTTAATTTGTTACGATTACTGACTTTTTCATCTAGAGGACACACCTTTAACTCTACAAATGAAAGCACTTTCACAATTATTATTTATTTTTGGTTTAATGATTTCGGACATCCTTATTTCTGTAAGATTGTTTTAAATAGGTTCTTGTATTGTAAATGCTCTCAATTAGATCCTATAATGTGAAAAATTGAGAATCAATTTAGACTTTGCCGTTAGTTTCGTACTAACACTGTTAAAGGAGGTGACACGTGTCTGTTCGTGGTTTTTTTGAATTTTTGAATTATTATTTTTTTATTTTTTATTTATTTTTATTTTAAAAAAAAATAATAATAAATGTCACGTATCAAACTGATATTGTGTCACGTGGCAATGACAGTGTGACATGACACCGACAATGCCACGTGTCATTGTCAGTCACGTATCATTGCATTAATCTCAATTTGGTTCCTGTATTTTTATTGTGTCTCAATTTGATCCCTATATTTTTATTTTGTCTCAATTTAGTCTTAGTTTTAAAAATTACACAATTTTGTCTCTCCTCAAATTCAAACAAAATTTAAATTGTATATAAATCTTAACAAATACTATTATTAAAATTGATATTTTTATTACATATTTTTAACAAGATTAAGTTTAATTATATTTACACTTATTTAATCATATAAATGTTAATTATGTTATTTAAATATACCTATAAGGGTTTAAAAAAAGAGTGACAGGTGGTGTGAATTTTTCAAATGATTTAGTTCATTGACCAAATTATTAATGTGAAATTTCACTTTTTTTTTCAATAAAAAATTGGAGAAAGTTTTCCTGAAAACTATAATTAAAGGTAGTTTCTTCTTTCATGATTTTCCATGGAAACTTTCACTACGAAAATTCACACCAGCATGTTATGTCACTCTTTTAATAAAAATATCTGTACAAAATAAAAATACAGGATCAGATTGAGACAATAAAAATACAGGGGACCAAATTGAGACTAATGCAATGACACGTGACTTGACAATGACACGTGGCACTGTCAGTGCCATGTCACACTGTTATTGTCACGTGACACAATATCAGTTTGACACGTAACATTTTTTTATTTTATTTAAAAAAAAATTAAAAAAAAATTAAAAAAAAATAAAAAATAAAAATAAAAATAATAAAATAATTCAAAATTTCAAAAATTCAAAAAAACCACTGACACGTGTCATCTCCTTTAACGGTGTTAGTACAGAACTAAAGGCGAGGTCTAACTTGATTCAATTTTTCACAATAAAGGATCTAATCGAGAGCATTTACAATACAATGACCTATTTGAGACGATCTTGCAAAAATAGAACAGAGATGTTCAAAATGATTAAACCTTTATTTTTCTAACACATCACAAATCTTATAATTATTATTTTATTAATTTCTCATAATATTTAATTCCAAATATATACTCTTCATCAAATTATTTTATTAATAAACTAACATTAAAAATACCAGTTAAACACAGACATTTGAAAACATCCCTTGAGTTAACGGAGTTGACAATTTTTTTTAATAATTTTTTGATAAAGTTTTATTGATCTGTTTAAATTTATTTTTAAAAAAAAAATTGAAAGAGATCAATCACATGCCATACTTATGCGTTGGAAAAATGGTGTTGGAAAAATGTTGTCAAACGAAAAGTTCCTTAACTTTATCGTTTCTGTCCTATCATTATAAACATGTGACTTTTAGTCCCTGGCGGCATGTGTTGATCACTATGTATCATTGCTGCTATTCGTCAGTGCACTCGTCACCTTTCGTTTGGAGTCTTCGTGGTACCGTCAGTGTAGCATCCATCACTCATAACAGATCATCGTCTGTGGCTGTATAAGAAAGAGGATTAACTCCACTCAACGTCGACATCAAGAACACAGAGGAGTGAGTTAGAAGGCGCAATGGGAAGTGGTGAACAGCAGTCATTGTTCGAGACTAGGAAAGACAGAGCAAGACACGTTCGGAGGGTCTATGCTGTCTCTGTGTCTCTGGCCATATGCTTTGTCTGGGCATTCAGACTCACCCACATACCCGCAAATGGGGGAGCTGGCCAATGGGCATGGTATGGTTTGTTTCTTGCAGAACTGTGGTCTGGCATCTATTGGCTCTTTTATCAAGCCCTCCGCTGGAACATGGTCTTCAGAACAACCTTCCCCAACATACTCTCTCAAAGGTTTATCTTTTCCACCTTTACTATACAAAACTTGTACAACAACCCAAACTTCCATGTTCCAACGTAACTACTCATCATTTTGTGTGTGTTTGAATTTGGCAGATATATCGAATCCTAAAAATGATTTATTTGACACATAACATATCGGATCCTAAAAATGATTTATTTTGTTGTAGATTGGTTCAATATATGGGTCTCTTGTGGAGGACGTGGTAACAGGGTTATGGATACAGTCACAAGGATGGAAATCAGTATACTGTAACCCATCAATAAGAGCTTTTTCTGGTATTGCTCCAACTAACTTACTTCGCTCACTAGTTCAATTGAGAAGATGGGGTGAAGGTCAATTGCAAATTTTGTTTTCTGAGTTCAGACCTAAATGTTATGGTCATAACAAGGTCAAATTAGGCCTACAATTGGGATATTTGCATTATAACACCTTTGCAATCACTTCCTTATCAGTACTATATTATTCCATCATCCCTCCACTTTATCTCCTTAAGGGCATTTCCTTCTTTCCAAAGGTATGTCCTTTTCTCACAAAAATCACAACTTTACAGCATTTTCTTCTCTCAAACTCCATATCAAACACAAACACACATTCTAAATTACTCAAAATGTATGGTTCAACAGTTAATTAATGTTGCTAATATTTGTGCTTAATCTATTGGTTCAACAGATGTGTAGCTTATGGTTCATACCTTTCGCATGTGTAATTGTTGGGGAAATTGCTTATAGTTTGATTGAGGGTTTGAGTAAGGGAGGATCAATCAAAGGTTGGTGCAATGGTATGAGAATGTGGTTGTACGTAAGATCGAGTTCCTTTCTGTTTTCCTTGTTAAGTTTCATCTTAGGATTCTTTGGACGTTCAAATTCATCATTTTTACTCACGTCAAAGGTCACAGAAGATGATCTTGCTCAACGTTACGAGAAAGAGATCATGGAGTTTGGAACCTCTTCTCCTTATTTCACTGTTCTAGCAACAGTTGCTTTGCTCAATCTGTTTTGTTTGCTTTCAACTTTAAAGGATTTGGTCCTTGAAAAAGGTGCTTTTGTTGAGAAAATGGCGTTACAAGTTCTTTTATGTGGATTTTTGGTTTTTATCAATTTTCCCTTATACGAAGCCATTCTTATTAGGAAGGATAAGGGTAGAATGCCAACCTTTCTTTCTGTGAAGTCTACTACATTGGCTTTCACTGCATGTGTCTTCTTCAAACTATTCAATTGAGTAAATTGATGCAGTCTTTGCTTTTATCTTCTAATTGGCAAAGATATTTGTTTGCATTATTTTATCTCAATATGTTGTCTTTCCATTGAAAAATATGTACTTATTGCCATACTATTAATCTGAAATGGAAAGAAATGTTCAACTGCAACAACAATATGGTTTTGTTTGCAAGTGATTCTGTTTGCCACTTGTCTTTTTATCATCTCTTGCTCAGTGTAGGTTTCAGCGGAAGAAGGATGGTTAACATCCCATTCACAAAACTTTTGTAATTGGTTTTAAAAGCTGCAGAGAGATTGCATATATAGAGCTAAATAAATCAATTACAGTTTTAATGGAACTTTTTGAAGACTTTCAATTCGTTCATATATATTCTTATTCTTTTATAGGTTCTCTGCTTTTGGAAACATAGATATGTTTTCTGATAAGTTAAATAATAGCTATCAGAAAATAATATAATCTCTTTTTTTCAAGAAGAAGAATAACTTTACCCTCTTTTTATGCACGATAAACATAGGTTAAAGAGTCAAAGAGTTTAACAATTTTTTAATAATAAATTATGTGTTACTATTTATTCATTATATTTAAAAAGACTAATCAGAAGTTATCACATAAACACACGGTTATAAAAGAATTGTAAAATAATTATAAAAAAAATTGTTCAAAAAACATTTTCCTATCAATAATAATAAATAAAAGACATGCCCTTTCTTCTTTTTTTTATTTATTTTTGTTCTATTTTTTATCTCAATATGTTCTATTTTTTCCCACATACGAAGCCATTCTTATCAGGAAAGATAAGGGTAGAATGCCGACCATTCTTCCTATGAAGTTTACTACACTGGCTTTCACTGCATGTGTCTTCTTCAAACTATCCAATTGAGTACATTGTGTTGGGAAACAGCGGTACTTGTTCCCTCCTCTGTGAATCCCAAAATGGGCACTATGCGGAAGCGTAAAATGAAAGCGTAGAGAAAAATAACACCTGAAATTTTAACGTGGAAAATCCTCTCGGAAAAACCACGGGACCTAGTCCAGAAAAATATCTCCACTATGAAAGTAGGATTACAGTGTTTCTCTCACTCTCTGAGGATCTCTCAATAAATATCTCACCCTCTCGGATGGTACACAAATCTCTCAGTTTTTCACACTCACAAAACAGACTCTCTCTGTTTTTCACTCACACTACTGTGGCTTCACTTCACCGAAATTTTCTTCTTGGTGAATGTCTTCACCTTCACTCTCTCACGGAAAGTTTCTTCTCGATGGAGGACTCTTACTCTGCTGCACACACTGGCTTCCAATTTATAAAGGAAAAGAAGCAAATAAAACAAAGCTTGGGTGGCTGTGCTGAAAAACCGGAAAAGTTGGCACCATTATTTGTGGTATGGGAACAAAAGTTCCTGAATTCCAGCTTATTGGGACCCATACTTTTCGTTTTATCCCAACAAAACTCCCCCATAAAACAAATAAATGGGTCTTCTATCTGGAAGATACCACCAGACCAGCACCTTGGCAACAATCTTCAACCTTCTTGGTTGGTACTGATTTAGTCATCATGTCAGACCAATTCAAGTCTGTATGGATTTTCTCTATCTTCAATTTCTTCTCATCCAGCGCTTCTCGTATCCAGTGATACCGCACGTCGATATGCTTCGAGCGTGAATGGAACATGGGGTTCTTGGTTAGATGAATGGTACTTTGATTATCACAATTCACCACATAATCATCTTGATCATGTCCTAATTCACTTAGGAAATTCTTCATCCATAGCATCTCTTTAGAGGCTTCAGTCACCGCTACATACTCTGCTTCAGCAGTAGACAATGTCACACATTTTTGTAGTTTTGACTGCCAAGAAACAGCTCCCCCTGCAAAAGTAATCAGATAACCTGATGTTGACTTCCTTGAATCGACATCTCCAGCCATGTCTGAGTCTGAATATCCGATTAGCTTTAGATTTCCATTGCCAAAACACAAGCTTCTTTTGGCAGATCCTCTTAGATACCTCAGTATCCACTTAACAGCTTCCCAATGCTCCTTTCCTGGATTTGACAAGAATCTGCTCACAACTCCTACAGCATAGCCAATATCTGGCCTTGTACAAACCATTGCATACATAAGGCTACCCACGGCAGAAGAGTAGGGTACCTTGCTCATTTCTTCTTTTTCTTCTTCATTCTTTGGACATTGCGACTTGCTAAGTTTGAAATGTCCAGCAATTGGAACACGAGCAGATTTGGCATTGTGCATGTTGAATCTTTTGAGAATCTTCTCAATATAATCTTCTTGAGATATCCATAACATTCTTCTAGAACGATGTCTAGAGATTTTCATTCCAAGTATCTTCTTTACTGCACCCAGGTCTTTCATGGCAAAAGACTTGCTCAATGCCTTCTTGAGAGCAGCTATTTTAATTTTGTCCTTCCCTACAATCAACATATCATCAACATACAAGAGAAGTATGATGGACTCACCATTTTCATAATGCTTCACAAACACACAATGGTCTGCGGAGGTCTTCTTGAAATTATGTTGAATCATGAAGGAATCGAATTTCTTGTACCATTGTCTTGGAGCTTGCTTCAGACCATAGAGACTTTTCTTCAGACGACACACCAAGTGTTCTTTGCCTGGTTCTTCAAAACCCTCTGGTTGCTTCATGTAAATTTCTTCTTCTAGGTCTCCATGTAAGAATGCTGTTTTGACGTCCAGTTGTTCAATCTCCAGGTCTAGTGTTGCTGCCAGACCGAGAATTGCTCTAATGGATGTCATCTTCACCACTGGTGAAAATATTTCGTCAAAATCTATTCCTTTCTTCTGGTTGCACCCCTTCACGACAATTCATGCTTTGTACCTTGGGCTTGGGTTGTTCTCTTCATTCTTGAGCTTGAACACCCATTTGTTCTGCAATGCTCTTCTTTCTTTTGGTAATTCTACCAAATCATAAGTCTGATTTTCCTTTAAGGATTGCATCTCTTCTTCCATGGCTTGCAACCATTTGTCTTTGTCTTTCGTCTCCATTGCTTCTACAAAGCTTTGAGGTTCACCTTCATCAGTAAAATTAACATATTCATCTGAAAAATACCTTCTTGACGGTTGCTTCTGCCTTGTTGATCGTCTCAATTGGGGTTCTTGCGGAGCATCCTCAATTGATTGATCTTCTTCCGTCAAATTAGGTTGATCTTCTTCTTCAGCCATTTCATCAGGTTGTAACTCTGGTTCGGCTTGATGAGTCTCTCCCCCTGAGTTGTTTATCACAATAGGGTTTTGATCACTTATCAGCTTAAGTGTTGGTTTCTCCACTTTCTTGATGTCTTGGATTGTCTGATCTTCAAAGAACACCACATCTCTGCTTCGAACAATCTTTCTGTTTGCAGGATCCCATAATCTGAAACCAAATTCATCTCTTGGAGAACCAAGGTATATGCACTCTTTCGCCTTAGCATCGAGCTTTGCTCTTTCATCTTTCGGAATGTGAACTGATGCCTTACATCCGAAGACTTTCAAGTTGCGATATGAGGCCTTTTTACCGGACCATACTTCTTCTGGTATCTTACCGTTTAATGGTCTTGACGGTGATAAGTTGATCAAATCAGCTGCTGTCACCACTGCCTCCCCCCAGAATGACTTGGGAAGTTTTGCGTGAGACAACATGCTCCTGACCTTCTCGGCAATCGTTCTATTGAATCTTTCAGCTACACCATTCATCTGAGGTGTCTTGGGAGGTACTTTCTCATGTTTGATCCCATGAGTCTTGCAATAGTGCTCGAACGGACCTCTGTACTCTCCACCATTATCACTTCTCAAACATTTCAACTTTCTACCAGTTTCACGTTCAACTGAGGCGTGAAACTCCTTGAAGATTCGTAGAACTTCATCTTTTCTCTTCAATGGATAGACCCACAATTTTCTGGAGTGGTCATCAATGAAGGTAACAAAATATTGAGCACCACCAAGGGATTTTTCAGATGTTGAACAAACATCTGAGTGCACAAGATCCAAAATATGCTCTTTTCTTCTTCCACTTTCAAATCTACGGAAGGACACTCTACACTGCTTACCTGCTAGGCAGTCTTCACATAATTCAAGTGGTTGTCCTTTTATACTCTGGAGATAATCTTTCGCAAGGATCTCTAATCCTTTCTCGCTCATGTGGCCTAGTCTTTTGTGCCACAACTCCTTACTTTCTTCTTGAGCGACATTTGTCTGTCCTTTGTATATTTTTCCTTGCATGCAGTACAAGGAGCCTTCCTTCTTGCCACGAGCAACAATCATGCTTCCTCGGCTAAGTTTCCATTTTCCATCTCCAAACTGGTTGTTCATTCCAGCATCATCTAGCTTACCCACTGAGATAAGGTTTAGACGCATCTCTGGTACATGTCTTACCTCCTTCAGCACAAGTTTGTTTCCATTTTCTGTCGTCAAAGTCACTTCTCCTATGCCCACAATTTTGCTTGTGACATGATTTCCCATCTTCACTGTTCCAAAATCTCCTTTTTGATACGATGAGAAGAATCCCTCATGAGGAGTAACATGGAAAGATGCTCCGGTATCTACTATCCAAGTGCAATCATCAAAAGCAATATTTAGATAGTTTACCTCAGTGATAAGGAACACATTCTCATCATTTGATACCACCGCTGTTGTAGTCTTTTCCTCCAACTTCTTTTTGGGATCTACCACATCAGGGTGTACAGTTCCATTCTTCTGATCTCTTTTCAGGAATCTACATTCTTGCTTCTTGTGACCATCTTTTCCACAATAGAAGCATGTCAGACCTTTGGAACGAGACTTGAATCTTCCTCGTGACTTTTCACGTTTTCCTTTGCTTCTGTTTTCACTCCTTCCTCTATTCTCAACAACATTGGCTTCTGAGTGACTACTCGATCCCCTTTCTTTCCTTCTGGATTCTTCATTCAGTAAACTGTCTGTGATGTTATCCAGACTGAGCTTTCCATCTGGTGCTGAGTTACTGAGAGTGACCACCAACGTGTCCCAACTCTCCGGTAGAGAACTAAGGAGTAGAAGAGCTTGTAGCTCGTCATCAATCTTCATATCCGCCTTCATTAATTGATTCACAATACCTTTGAAGGTGTTGAGGTGCTCGATCATATTCTGGTCGTCAGTGTACTCCAACTTTACGAGTCGTCTGACAAGGTGAGCTTTATTTCTGGGAGTCTTCTTTTGAATCAAAGATTCAAGCTTTGTCCATAACTCATACGCATCGGTATAAGTCGATACATGCTCAAACAAGCTTTTGTCGATGTATTTCCGAATCATAGCCACTGTTTTACGATTCAGAATCTCCCAATCTTTTTCGGTCTTCCCTTCCAGAATTTCCAGATTTGTGATCGGCTCATACAAATCCTTGCAGTATAGATGATCTTCCATCATCGGCTTCCAGTAGGAGTAATTATCCGCAGTTAGCTTGAACATGTCTCCTTCCATCTTGAGTTTCACAGGACCGTGACTTTTTCGAACCGGTAGCTCTGATACCACTGTTGGGAAACAGCGGTACTTGTTCCCTCCTCTGTGAATCCCAAAATGGGCACTATGCGGAAGCGTAAAATGAAAGCGTAGAGAAAAATAACACCTGAAATTTTAACGTGGAAAATCCTCTCGGAAAAACCACGGGACCTAGTCCAGAAAAATATCTCCACTATGAAAGTAGGATTACAGTGTTTCTCTCACTCTCTGAGGATCTCTCAATAAATATCTCACCCTCTCGGATGGTACACAAAACTCTCAGTTTTTCACACTCACAAAACAGACTCTCTCTGTTTTTCACTCACACTACCGTGGCTTCACTTCACCGAAATTTTCTTCTTGGTGAATGTCTTCACCTTCACTCTCTCACGGAAAGTTTCTTCTCGATGGAGGACTCTTACTCTGCTGCACACACTGGCTTCCAATTTATAAAGGAAAAGAAGCAAATAAAACAAAGCTTGGGTGGCTGTGCTGAAAAACCGGAAAAGTTGGCACCATTATTTGTGGTATGGGAACAAAAGTTCCTGAATTCCAGCTTATTGGGACCCATACTTTTCGTTTTATCCCAACACATTGATGCAGTCTTTGCTTTTATCCTCTAATTTGCTTGCATTATTTTATCTCAATATGTAGTCTTTTTCTTGAAACATATGTATGGTTACTATAGGCTTACAGCGGAATACAATAGCAGACTAGATAATGTATAAGTAAGCATCTCAGGGTGGTTCGGTTCGACCGCTCAAATCTGATAATAGTTAAACAGAACTAACGTACAACTAATATTACAACGACTGTTAATGAATATTAAGGTTGGTATTAATAACCATTTAATTGATCAGATTTTTATAAATTTTATAAATAAGGTTTACTTCTAACTCACTATTAATTTATTAATTTATAAAAGACCTATGGAGAAATTGTTTAACTTGAGAGAGATTATTCTCATCCCATTTACTATTGTCATACTATTAATCTGAAATGGAAAGAAAAATTTTCTAATATGTTTACCACCTGTAACGTCCCGACAACTGAAAGAAATTTTCTAATATGGAATTCTTATGAGTCAGGCTACCGAAAAGCAAATGCATTTGGTGATATGAGTAGCCAAATCAATCCCTTTAAGTTATCCTTCAACCGTATAGTCTCATACCTATACAGTCTTCAGATCCCTCTGATTCCGGTGTATGTTCGATTCGTCCATGTACCCCTTCCACCCGAAGCTGCCAGGAGCCGCTCCTTGTCTGTGCCCCTGCACCATGCCTCTTGCACCGGCGTCACTCCCCGCCCTCGTCAGTGCCCGAATGTCACACCACCTGTCTTTTTATCATCTCTTGCTCAGTGTAGCTTTCAGCAGAAGAAGGATGGTTAACTTCCCCTTCACAAAGCTTTTGTAATGGTCGACCTGCGTCACAAACTTTTTTTTTTTCTCACTTTGCATACGCACCATGAAGAAATTCTGATTTAAACTGTATTCATCTAAAAATTCAGACAATCATAATCTGAGGGAAGAGATGATGAAATGTAATTGATGAAAATCTTAGTCATTGAAAAGAAAATAATATAGCAATGTGAATACGATGATGAACGATTTTCCGGAGAAAAGAGATATTCCAGGAAAAAGAGGAGAAACTTTAGGATGGAAATGGTGTTTTTGGATAAGAGGGAGAATTATTTGTAGTGTAGATATATTAGAGAACTCAGTGTTGAAAAAAAAGAGTAGCAACTTCAAATGGGAAAGGAAGAAACCCATCACAACCAAGTTTAACAAATGATGCATTAAGGATAAAATATATCTAAGTTGAAATAATATTAATAATATTAAAGTATGATGTAATAAAATATCAATTTAAATACATTTAAAATTTTAAAACAACATTTAAATAAAATTAAATGTAAGATATAAATTTAAAAAAATTTAATCTTGTTAAAAATATTTTTAAAAAATATTAATTTTAATAAAAATATTAATATTATTTTTAAAAATATTATTCTAATAAAAATTAAATTTGATTTTAATTTTAAAAAAATTCAATAATTGAATTAAATTAAAATAGTAAATATTGATTAAATTGAGATTTTTTCTTTCACACTCTCGTGTATAACACTCACTTGATACCTGATATCTTTTAATTAAAATTTTTTAATAAAATAAAAAAACTTATGACCTGACACAAGTAACGTGTAAAAAAATTAAATTTGATCACATTTTCTAAAATAGAAATTTTCCAACAAATAAAAGAATCAACTGAGAATATTTTAACTTAATAATTTTTATATGATTGAAAGAATTATATATTTCTTTTTTGGAATTTTGATTTGATGGTTTATTCTTAAAATTAAAAAAAATAAAAATAAAAACCTTTATTATCCAAAGCATACCCAAAGAAGAGACTACGAAATTAAGAATCAGAAGTCGAAAGAATCTAAGCATGGCGCAGGTGCTGTACATGGCTTTACCTGTCCCCGCAAAACCCCGCAAAGCTGCATCCTCATCTTCTTCTTCCAAGCCATTGAAGCTTCCCCGTAGAAGCCGCTCCACCAACATATCCATTCCTACTGTCAAAGGTAACAACAATCAAAGCATGCTTTTTCATCTCCTGCTACAATGCTCCTACTTCATTCAATGCTTCTGACACTATTGAATAAAAACTGAAACTTTCAGGCAGTGGCAGACGTTTGCTCAAACCCCAGAAGCTGAATTTAGAGGTTTCTCCTCACAGAGCTGGTGCATCCACTTTTTCCCTCATCGTCGTGTGTGCTTTGAAAGAAAGTGGAGTTTTTTATTTGTTGGTTTGGTTTTTGTCGATGTTGTAGTTTCAGCGGTGAGATTGATGCGAATTGAGCTCGGTGGTGCTTTTGCTGACCTTCTCAACGAGAAAGGGAAAGGTTCTGGTGAAAACGAGATGGGATATGTTCAAAGAACGCTCGGTTTTCGCACTCGGGAATTGAGTCATCATGACCTTAGATTGGTTAGTAATTTAGTTAGTTATTACTTTGAACCCTTTGAATCCTTTCTGTGCTTGCTTCACAACTTACATTGCAAAATGTTCTTTCTTATATTTAAATGTTCTCTTTAATATCTAACAACTTCAAGATTGGATGCTTTGGTAATGACAACAACTTTTCTAGTTGCATATCAATAATTCAATATGCAAATGAGTTTTTGTTGTCCTTTATTAAAGTGGTATATGGGAATGATTGACTGCTCGCTTGTCTTCATCAGAGATTAAGCACACTGTATGAGTATAATGCTTGATTTACAGTTCTACTTAGACGTTGATTACTTCGCCCAATTTCTCCTATTTGATCAGACTTTACAAAATCCAGAGTATTATCACCCCTTATTAGGCTCAAACTTTTAAGTATTTCGACTTCTAAACTAAACTCCCTTTCATGTCACTTCATCAACAAATTATTGATTCTTTTCTCTATTCGTACTACAAATTACATAGGTCACAGACATTGTTGGTGGCACAATTCGCTGGAGAAGATATCTTGATCATCTGATCAATTCACTGTGTCATGATAAAGATATATCTAGCATGGAACCTCTTCTCTTACAGGTGAATTTGAGCTCTATATTTATTACGATCATGTTTGTTTCAGTCACTGACTAATTAAATACATCATATACAGCACAAACAGAGGATAAAGAAAAGAGCAAAATTCCATTTTTTTTTAATTTCGTGAACACTGGCCATTAAAGATTTTTTGCTGGATCTTTTGCTATAAAGTATATGGTGTTAAACATTCATCAGCCTGAGTCCTTATGTTCTTTGGGCATTTTAATGATCTTAGTACTTTCAGATTCTACGAATTGGCTTCTATGAGGTTGTCAAATTGGACATGCCACCTTATGCTGTTGTAGATGAGGTATTTTATGGCCCATATGTATTTCTTGTTTAGTAATGAATTGGTTGGATTGGATTCATGTTGCCTGAGGCTTGAGAAAATGTCATAAAGATTATAATTTGAACAATGGATATGAACTAAATTTATAATTGCAAAGGATTTTCATTTACTGAATTCAATTTTTTTAATGTTGTCTACTGGTGATGTGTTATGGTTATGAGAGTGATTATTGTTTTGAAATTCAACCTATATTTCTTCTCTTTTTTCAGAAGAATTAATTTTTGAAAATAAATTTTGATGTCATGTTACTATAATTTTGAGGCTTTGGTTCAATATAATATATACACTATAGTTCCAACCTTCTTTTAATGTAGTATGAATATACTATAGTTCCAACCTTCTTTTAATTGTAGTATGAATCTGCTGTATGAAATGCAGAACGTGGAGCTTGCTAAAGTTGCTCTTAGACCTGGGGCTGGAAACATGGTCAATGGAATCCTCCGAAAGCTAGTTGCACTTAAGGTTTTATTTTTTTGTATATTGAATGTTTTAACTGTATGTTGGAAGTCTCACATCGACTAAATATAATAAAAATTTAGAATATATAAGTGGGTGCAAACCTCACGTTATAAGTTGATTTTGTGAGGGTAGAGTTAGGCATAAAATGCACTTCTTAATATGCTATTAGAGTCATGGATTAGAACCTAGTCCTATGCTCGAAATGTATATACCTCAGTATCTTATAAGCTGGTTTTGTAGGGTTGACTTAGGCTTAAAGTCTAGAAAAATTTTATTCCCGTTCTGGTGTTCGTGGGTCCTTACTATTTGTAATGACTTATTCTTGGTGTTCTTCTTCATGTTCGGCCTTATATAATATACAACTTTATTTTGCGTGGTCCACTTCTAATTTGACCTAGACCAAGTCTTCTTATTTGACCTAGACAGAGTCCAACCCTTCCTTTTCGATTGAAACCTTGTCAGAGTAAATAAGTCCTTACATACAGTAAGCAGCCCACCCCGGAATGATTGAGAACAATTTTTTTTCAAGATTTTAAATCTAGCTCAACCCTACTAAACTAACTTGTAAGGTGAGGTTTGCATTCATTTATATACTTTAAATTGGTCTTATCTCTAGTCGAAGTTGGACTTTCAATACACCCTTCACGCCGAGGTTTATACATCTCAAACGTGAAATTAGACATTAATGGGTGGTCTAATAGCGGGTGAAACAACAAACCAACAAAGTCCAATTCTTAACACTATAAATCATGAAGAATTTTATCAAATCCATTGATGTTTGGTTTGCAGGAGAACGGTACTCTTCCTTTGCCCAAAGTGGAGGGTGATGACCGTGCTCAAGCACGTGCGTTGGCTACTCTACACTCACATCCAGTTGTGAGTGACTTACTGCTTTCACTTTTTCTATACCACTATTCATTATTCTAACAGGAAAATTCAAAACTAGGAATCATGCATCAGAGACCGATAACCATAAAATCTTTTATTAACCTCAATACCATTAAAGTATGGGTACGGTATAAGCTTAAGATATTCAAAATAGTTGTAAACAAAAAAAATCAATAAAGAATTAGAACTATGTGATCAATACTTAGTTTGTACTCATTTTCTACCTTGCTCTTGCATACCTAAAGTGTTATGCTATTGTTATTTTCTTAATATTTTGTGGTGGTTATCAAAACATAATAGGCTAACGTTGAAGGCCAAAAAAATTTTATTTCGAAGGTGGAATTTGTATTTCAGGATTTGGATACAGTGCACTAAAATATAATGGTTCTCACTTTGAAAGGTGTTTTCTTGGTTGTTTATTTTCTCAGGTTAGTATCATTGGTCAAACATAAGTTTGCTGTACCTAAGATCAAATGCCTAGATAAATATATCCTAAATGTCTATCCCTGTTTTTTGCAAGAAGAGTTTTAAGAGTATTCTGTTAGGATATAAGGAGAAGAGACATAAGTTAAGATAGTTAGAATATTAATGGGTTAGTTATTTGAGGTGTTAGTTAGATAAATTGGGGGAGAAGGAGAGGACAAAAAAAAGATGTTAATTTTGTAGACTGAACCTTAGCTCTTTGTGAAGGATGAGAGAGTGCTCTCTTATTTCTTGTTTTTCCATTTTATTGAATAAAAATATTTCTTTTATTTCTCTTTTCAATTCTTGGTTCCTAACAAATTGGTCTAACCTATCGGGTCTTTGAGGGAGAGCCTATGTTCGAGATGAAGGAAGCACAAATTTGGGCCATGGTGAAGCTGCCAGTGTTTTGCGGCAGACCCAATTGGTTCGATTGCTAGGACTGAAAAATTCTGAGATGCAAGGAATTCATTCATGAGCATGGAGGGTATGACTGTTTTTATTTTTTTTTATTGGCAATGTCAAATGTTAGTATTTGTTAGTGGGAGGAGTTGAACCCACAACCTCTCACCCTCCTTTCTAACTTTACCACTAAGCCAAATTTATATGAGTGTGACTATGCTTTGGTTCTACATTTTGTGCCAAGATAATCCAGATTCATTGGGAATCATTTTCCACGGCTTTGGTAAAAAGATTCAAAGATAGTTATGGTAGAAATATCTTTGAAAGATTGACTGCCATGAAAAAAGAAAAGAAAACTGAGATGCAATCTTGCAGCAAATAAGTGGAAACTTCCACAGTGTTCTTGCATGAGGACCAGCATTTTAGATGTATAAAAGGGGACACTGATTCAGAGAGTAGTAGTTTTAAGTGTGATGGTAATGCATTTCAATTCTTGAAATCTGAAAGTAGAAGTAAAGAAGGTTGGGTAATGAAGAATCACACCATCTGTAGTGGAGAAAAAACAAAAAATGTGGTGAGATTAGCAAGAGAAATAAAAATCATTATGGAGAAAGAAGTGGATGCATCAACAAAGAGAGTGAAGATTATGGACTTATGATCAGTTTCTTGATAATCCGATTATAAAGTTAACCAATAAGAAAGATGAAGATCGACATGCAACCAAGCATCATTCCCGGATTCAGATTTCCATAATATGAATAAGAAATGATTGTTGGACTCATTTGATAATGAAGGTGGTGGGAACATCAATGACATTGGAATCTTGGAATTTCAACTTACTGGGTTTAGAGACTTTTATACAAAATCCAATCTCATCCCCACCACCACCCAGGCCTCCAGGCCCAAAATTTGCAAGCTGTAGCCAGTGGATTCCCTTCCTATGATAGGACAATATCACAATGCTTTCAAGAAGGATAGATAAAGATCACTGTGATGAAGATGAGCCACAGGATCAAACTTCCACTATTACAGCCTTGAGGACAAGGTTGATTTTTGGAGGAGTGAATTGTTAGGATACAAGGATAAGTGAAATTAGTTAAGATATTTAGAATATTAACGAGTTAGTTACTTGAGGTGTTAGATATAAATAGGAAAGGCGATGAGAGAAAAGAATGTCAATTTTGTAGATTGAGCATTAGCTCTTTGTGAAGGGGAAGCCCTTGAAGGAGAGACTGCTCTCCTATTTCGTGTTATTTTCATTCTATTCAATAAAAAATCCTTCTTTTCTTTCCCTTTGCATTTCTTGGTTATGGCTGCATGTTTAGTCTTGCTTTTCCATTCTAGATAGTTGAAGTCAATAGTTGATTGTCTAAAGATTTTTGTCTAACAAAATTGGTTAGCTGTGATGATTAATGTTGCATCCCCAAAATGGAAATGAGGCAAAAAGAAGAAAAAATATTGATTGAATTAATTGAACAGAACAAAGGAGACAAATCTCTCCTCAGACTGTTTACCCTTTTACACAAAGGTAATGCTTTGTTTACAATTGATAAAACATAAAATGTCACCATCTCCCTTACACCCTCATATGTTTTATCTATATCTAGTTAACCCCTCTAACTTACTAACCACTAATTTTCCTTTCTCTGTTCTAACTCATAACAATGAACAAATTTGTTTACCTTTTTTGGCATAACCATTTTAGTTTACTTTTTCTATAAATCAAAGTATAGTAGGGATATATTACTCCAATAGTACTACCCAAGGTGCCAATGGCATGGGATCCTACAAGGGCAGGAAGAGGACCACTGTATAATGAATAATTAGTATTCTTTTAACCAAACTAGAATGTAAGAGTTAACAAAACGAACTTTGCAATTTACTAAAGTTGCTATCAGCAAAATAAGGTAGGTAAAATTTAATAAAAACATTTTCTTATTGCTCCTTTTGCAGTGGATGGTAAGGAGATGGACAAAGTATCTCGGCCAGGAAGAAGCCATTAAATTGATGATATGGAACAACAGTGAGCCCAGTTTCAGCTTAAGGCAAGTGAATCTTTCTTCCATTTATTTGTGCTCTACCTGGGGTAGCATGTAACACATAATAAAGAACTCAAGCTATATTTTTATGATAATTTCAGAGCAAATCGTGCAAGTGGTTTTTCAAGAGATGACCTTGTGGCACAGCTTAATGCATTGAAGGTGCTACCACTGCCATGATTGAATGTGGCATTTGCTTATCATAGTATCTGCTTTTTATTTTATTTTTATTGTTTAATGTTTTTGTAAATTTATAAAATTGTGCAGTTTGTTTTTGAATGAATTCCTTTCTTTTTTATTAGGTTTGAGTAGAAGTTCATGTTACATTTGCACTATAAAATTGTATATTACCTGTTACTCTCTATATTGTCAATGTCTTCCTGACAGATTTAAGTTTCAGGTCCCTCACAAGCTTTCATTGTATTTAGATGAATTTGTTCGTGTCAAAACTGGGTTGCAGGTATAAATTTCCTTACGAGTATTATGAATTTCTATGGTGTCGAACACTCATTAGAGGAGAATATCCGTTCGGACTGAACTATATGCATATTTTCTCCCTTATGTAAATAATAGCTCATAGGTTCAACAGTGTGTAATTGTGCTTTAGCTGACTACTTGCTTACTGTGGGTTATCTTTTACTTTCATTTCTCTTATATTTTTCAAATGGGAGGCATTGAAGTTATATTTATATTTGCTGTTATTATCTGTTATGAAGTAAGCATGACTTTCTCGTTTAAGCTGACTGATTGTAGGCTCGTATTTCAGATTGTCATTCATGCTGGTCTGCTCAAAAAGGGTTTATGTTCAGTTCAGGATGAAAGTGCAGGTCAACTGTCAACTTTTCTCATAGAAGGGATTCATATAAGGCAGTAATATCTATAAGTTTATTTTCTCCTCTTTTGCATTTTACTTGAAACACTGTGACTGGCCTCTTCTTTGCTAGATGACCCACCAGGGATAATACTACATCATTTTATGCATTCATGTTCCTGTATGGGTTTTCTTTGTAAGATTTTGTTGTGATTGATGGAATTTGTGACCAAAGGCCTTGCATTTAGCATACACACGATTTTACCTAATATGCTAATCAATGTATAGATTTCAACCGGTCTTTATTTTCCATTTTGAATTTAAAGAAATTTTTACTTTACATGGTTATATATTATCGTACAGTGTGTCACATCCTTGATTGCAGGTCTAGTAGTTTCTGTTGTGGATCCTCAACCTGGTGAAACTATCGTGGATGGCTGTGCTGCTCCTGGTGGGAAGACCCTATACATGGCCTCTCATTTAAGTGGCCAAGGTACTAATTTGTCTAAGATATTTTATTAAATCATATTGAATTTCAATTTCTTCAGATACTCTGATAGATATTTTCTTGACTTTGTTTTTCTTTAGAGGAGATTTGTTTCAGATACTTTTAGTTTTCGTGAGTTAGGTCTCTTACCCTTGGAGTTGGAATTATAATAAGCTTTGTAAAACATGAACATCGTTTCAGATCCCCTCTCCCCACGGACCCCCTCATAACATGTAGCAGGAATCGTGTTCTCTGTTGGAGATAATAATCTCCTTCGATCTTCACTCATTCTGGCTATGAGACTGTATTTTTGTCTACAATATTCTAACTTAAAAATTTGTTGATATACTAGTTTCTTGCTTTTTCCGTTTTCCATTCAGCAGAATAAAAGGAAAGCTTGTGTTTTCAGGTAAGGTATTTGCAGTTGATGTAAATAGTGGTAGGTTGAGAATTCTTAAAGAGACAGCAAAGTTGCACCAAGTGGATGGTGTCATTACCGCCATTCATGCTGATCTTCGTACATTGACTGTATGTTATTTTCTCCCTGTAAGTGTTAACTCTGAAATTGTTATGTAATTATTTCTTATTAGTTTTCTTTTGGATTTTATCCAGGATAATGAACAACTTAAGAGTGACAAAGTTTTGTTGGATGCTCCATGTTCTGGACTTGGTGTTCTATCCAAGGTGATTGTGTTAAAATATGTTTCCTCATTGTCATTGTTTTCACAAATTAATTAGTATATTCTGCTTATCTTGTTTATTAATCTGTTTTATTCATTGGCTTTTGAAGAGAGCGGACTTGCGCTGGAACAGGGCGCTTAAGGATATGGAAGAACTGAAGAAATTACAAGATGAGCTACTGGATGCAGCATCCAAGTAAGCTGGGGATTCTCTTTGATGTTTCCTCTCTGTTTGTGTACATTATATTTTATCCAGTGAATTCATTGAATGAAGTGACGAAAAGCTTCATATGCTGGTTGCTTATTGCATAATCAATCAATGCTTGTTGTTGTATGCTGATATGAAAAATTGAGTATACTAATTTCGAAATAATTTCTGTAGTAGATGAAACTAATGATACATTGTTTCCCTAATGCATTTTTTTTGCACATTTAGATTGGTAAAACCTGGGGGAGTATTAGTTTACAGTACATGCTCCATAGATCCTGAAGAGAACGATGACAGGGTGGCTGCATTTCTTGTAAGACATCCGGTAAGAATGATCACTATTCACTAATCTTATTCAAATATTTTAATCTTTTGTTTAAAATACTCTTTCCTTTTCTGAATCGCACTACTTCAAATTAGCTTCAGTTGAATTGTTATATGGAAGATGTTTTAAATGGCAAATCCTCCTTTTTAAGCTTGGTGACGGGCTTCTTAAGAGAAATTGGATGCTGTTTACGTCTCAGGAATGTTGTTGAATAGCATTTGGAGTTACTGGAAGTTTATAGAAATTAAATGTTCTGCATGTCTTTGATTAGGTCCTTGTAAACATTTAAGGACATGATTGTCTGATTCCATTTTGAGTTTTTGACACAGAAGAATGGATTAAACAGGGACAACATGCATATCATTCTCTTTGGAAGTGCTCTGGTTTCCCCTCTAATATTTCAAGTGCTAATTTACTATTATTTGAATTCCAGGATTTCCGCATTGATCCTGTAGACAGATATGTTCCTCCTGATTTTGTGACAAGCAGTGGTTTCTTTTTCTCCAACCCAGTTAAACATTC
Organism: Vigna angularis; assembly: GCF_016808095.1. Taxonomy (NCBI): domain Eukaryota; kingdom Viridiplantae; phylum Streptophyta; class Magnoliopsida; order Fabales; family Fabaceae; genus Vigna; species Vigna angularis. The sequence goes on from NC_068976.1 coordinate 19,245,402, forward strand.
ACTAGATGGTTCCTTTGCTGCTCGTTTGGTACGAGATTCATAGAATGAGTTTCTGAAAAGGAATCCTTTGTGGATTTATTGCCAAATAGATGTCATTGATGAAAAATGAAGAGGCTGCTTATGAGTTGTGGCTGTTCTGGTATATCTCTTCATGTCTTCATACTTTGAAATCAAACATTTAACCTGCAGTGGGATGCTGCACTTCCAGAACAGGCATTCTAATTTCTCAAAGAAAAGATTTATATGAGATGAGATTGTCAATAAGTTGTATTTCACAAGGAGCTCTGGAAGGATGATGAATTGGTGATCCTTAAAAGAAGTACAAATACTATTTGTGAATGGAAAGTCCAAGCTTCAAAGATTTCTCCAGCATAATTACGCATTCTGCTGCAGTTTCAAGAGATTACTTTGAGTGCAATGTTCAGTAGCTGTTAACTTGGAATGTTGTCTTTTAGGAGTGTTTGTAGTTTGATTTAGTTCAGTTTTGTATTAAAAAGTCATTTGAATCAAACATCAAATATAATCAAACCAAATCAATTTTTAAAACTACAGTTTAATTTAGTTTTAGAGGTTGATATTATTTTAAAACTGCTATACATTTTATAAGTATGTCATAAAGAGACATTTTCTTTTCATTTATTGACCTTTTTATAATTCACTTTTTTAATATTCTTAGCTAACTTACATTGCAATTGTCTGCTGTAATGCTCTGATAATTAACTATTAAACTATAAATTTTATATATAAGATTGATTCTTTATTTTTAATCTGAATCAAACCGAATATTCAAGGGAAAAGTGATAGATCAAAACATTTAGTACAAATTGGTTTTGATCAATTTTTATGATTTCCTGTTGCTGTGTTGGTTTAGTTTTTAATACCCTTAACTATTTTTACTGTGACGCTGCCATATGAGGTGCAGAGCTATTAATGTTACTGGTGGCAAATTATATATAGGCACTTATAGCTGCAGCTGTAACTTTTGTCCATACAAAAAGGTGCATGGCAAAGACTAGTTAAGAAATGCTAGAAATGAATGCCAATGGTTTTCTAGTGTCACAATATTCTGTTCAAGTTTAAAAAAAACTTTACTTAGGCATAACGTGCATTTCTCACCCTAGGAGTATCCTTTGGCAGAATCTTTACTCATTTTTTTCTTGTTCTTTTTTAGCATATGACAGTATACAGTAACGCAGTTTTCAAGTTTTTTTCGTTTCTGAAAGTGCTATATATTCCAAGTTATTGCAAGCACTAACTCAATGGTGACTGTGAACACACTTGTAATACAACTCAATTCAATACTAATTTAGACATTTATGATGTAATCCTTAGACTAACTTCTAAATATACTAAAAAACAGTAATTTTCAGGAAAAAAAATTGTAGGGTGAATAGTATGTTAACACCTGTTTGGAGAGATGGTGTTAGTGCTTGTGATGAGCTGTTCCATGGGAAATGATGATAAAGAGAAAGCAACAGAGTTAACCATGACTGCGTGAGTACATTTGGCGTATCTGAATTATGCATTGCCATGCATAGGGCTATGACTGATAAGCATCAGCAATCGTTGTGCATGTCCACAACGTGTCATGAAAACTATTATCCTCTCTGTTATGCTCAGAAGTCACAAGTGAGAAAAACCAAACCCTATAGAGCATAGATCATAGAGACACACAACATGGTCCCTGACATTACTTTGAAACACCAAAACAGGAAGCCAGGTCCACAAGATGGAGTTTTGGTTGCTCTCTCTCTCTCAAGGATATGTATCAGTGTATTCTTTTCCTAATACTGCTACCAGAGAATAAATGATTTCATATCTGCAATTTTCTTATATTAGTACTGATAAACCACTAATCATTTTGATGATATGATTTTTTTTGCACTAACCATGCACAGGCATTGAATACTTTTTTATTGATTAACAATGTAAAAATGTGTACAATGTTACTAATAGAAGTTAAACTCCTTTCATATACAAGCAAAATGCTACCTAGGATCTTATTCAGCAATGTAGTTCATTGGCTCCGTGTTCTCAACTAACGACACACAGGAGACAGTTTCAGTGGAGCAGTACAAAACTTTCTCTGTCATCTTTTCACAACCTTCCACTGTCTCAAATTTGATGCTTTGAATGAATTTACCTTAAAGTCTTGCATGCAATTGTTTATAAATATAAAGTGATAAGGAATAAAATAAAGTGTCATCTCACTACATTTATATAAAAAATTATTACAGTTCTTATTTTGTATTAAGCAACTTTAACCAACAGCGACACCAAAACATGAAAGAAACAGAGGAAATGTTAATTAGGAGACTTTGATTTACTCTCTTTTTGACAATTCCTTAGGATTAATTGTCATTATTTTCAAAAAGAAGTATTTAATAAAAAAATTCCTTAACAAAACTAATTAATAATAAATAAAAAAGGATAAACTTCATGCACATAAATTTCGTTTTCAAACTGAACCAAATCAGTTAGCCATCATTGCATTTAATTACTTAGGTGATATTCCTAAGAATACATCTCTGCATTTATTACACCTATAGAAGGTTAGCTAAACCATATATATATATATATATATATATATATATATATATATATATATATATATATATATATACACACCGTACAATCTGCTAAATTGAATGAGCTTGATGTTATATAAGAACCGCTATATGGTTATGGGGTGACATATTCACCTTTGATAGAGTTTTTGTTTGATACGTTTTTCTCTCCTCATTCTCGAGCCTTCATCATGTTCATGAGAAAAAGTGTCTTCATCTTCCTTCTTCACAACTCCATCTTCAGAATGCTTTTGCATTCTCAACTCTTTTTGTTTCTCTGTTGGACCTTTATATTCTTACTATCCCTCCATTAGTTCTTTCCTACCTATATATGAAGGTTAGTTATCAGCATAGTTCTCTGCATCCTATGTAGAAAAGGAGAAAAGCTTAAGTTGGTGAGGCTGATTTGGGATGAAAGAGATTCATTATGCAGGTGAATTCATGCTTAATTAACTGTTCACTCCTATATATACACGTATCATTATCAGTGTGCATATACCATATCATTTCTAAAGAATTTTTAGCATATATACACGTATAATCATTCAATATAGTTACAAAACCAACATCATGCTTAATTTTTCACCGTATGAGGAGCCTACATGTTTCTTTTCTTGATCCTTCTGCAAAAAAGATCCAAATTTAGTAGTTTGGAGAAACTAAACAGACAGCAGGATAAAAACTGAGACATGAATTTACTTCTCTACAGATCAAGCAAATTTCGTTAAAACACACTGCAATTGATTATGATTCATTCTAAAAGCATGGAAAGACTTTATCTATCTATCTATATATTTGTATATCTCTATCATTTTATGTAGCTGAAACTAACTGCAGGTTTAATTAGAAATAACATATCTTTTTCTTTTATTTGAGAAATCATATCCAACATTAGACAAACCTTTTAACAAAAAAAGTGTACTATATTTCCCCCTATTATTTATGGCTTGGACCATTTTCTCAGTTTAGTATTCTTTTCAAATTTTACATAATTATGTGTTAGAGGAAGTACTCTCGCACTGAATTAAGTAAAATATGCAGAGATATAAAAAAGAAAACTGAAACCAGCTCAGTCATTATATTTATAAACTTGATATATGCCTGATATATTGTTGGAAGTTTTACGTTGACTAGAAATAAGACTAATACAGAGAATATAAGTGAGTGTAAATCTTATTTTATAAATCGATTTTATGGGTTGAATCAAACTTAAAGTAGATTTTTTACATACATAGATAAACATATATTTGTTGAGCATGATAGAAGATCTGTTCTTAGATTGTTGTGTATTAAAAATCAGCTTCTTAAGCGGATCTGAACAGTTTAGCATTAAATATAGTTCCTGAGTCCAGGTCAGAGGATATATATAGTGTAGAAAGTCTTTAATTAATGTAATGTAATAATGGTATGCATGTAGATGGTGTGAAATAGAGGAGATGGTGGGTAAATAAATGAATGAGAAAGCAATATAGTAAGTGCATGAGCAAAAATAGAGTAGGAAAAAAGTGGAAGAAAGATGGTTAATTTGGTAGAGGAAAGGTGCACATGGAAATGCCGTATTAATAAATGTATATGTATGGTCTGATCGGAATGCATGATGGTTGACATGTAATGTTGGACAGGTGATGATATTGAATGGAAGTGCATGTGTTGAAGGGTTCATTGGTGGTTGGAGGGATTGTGATGAGATATATCATCTCATGTTGACAGAAGAGAGAGAGCACAACCCGAGAATGGTTAAAGGAGTGTTTGCCTTTGTTGGGAGTGTGCTCTCTCTTCCTCTGTCATCATCACATTCACATGCCTTTGCTTTCTAGCTAGCTAAACTGGAACAGTACATGCACCACTCTCTGTTATACCTTTCAAGGTATGTCAAGCTTTTCTTACCTCAGGTTGGATTGCTTATAAACATGTCCCTTTCAAACTGCTCACATATGCTATATGTCTAGCTCATATACCACTGCATAAATTCAAATGCTCCTTCAAATCACTCTCATGTAAACATATCACCCTTTTTCCAAAACACTTTTGGAAATCAAAGTGGATACAACTAAGAAGATTATCATTATTGTTAGTCAAGATCTTCTACTGGTTTTTTCTTGGGATATTATAAATCCTTTTTATGCTTAATTACCTTTTTTTTCTCCATTTTTATTGAAAAGTTGTAAATAGATATAACTTTTATTTTTATTTTAATCAAGTTATAACTAAAATTTCATTTTACTAAATAATAATATCAGTTAAATTTTACTTTAATTTAAAAAATTAAGGATGAACTTTATAAAAAGAACAAATAAAAAATTGTTAGAAATATTTTTAAGATTTTCTTTTATTATACTTCCTCTTCTTTTGAATATTAAGCAATTATAAGATTCACCAAGAAATGGTTAAATTGAGAATTTAATTCCTTGCAATGAAAAATGACAATTTACATAAATTGTATATTTTAAGTGTTTGAATTAAATGTAGTTCTTTAAAGGAGTATTACAGGACACAACACAGATGGGTTGTAGCATTAATTTTCTTGAATCAGAGGCGTTTCAAAATTTTAAAAATTTAATTAATTATGTAAATAAAATGTTTAAAATGAAAAATTAAATCAAAATAATGCAAATTTAAAATATTTTAAAATTTGAAATCTCTCCTTTGAAATGCACACGCAGAAATTTAGCTTCATTTTCAATTACACTTCTAAAACATCGTCACCTTCTATTCTCCCACATCCATGAAATTCTCCAAATGCTTCATTGAAACCTAGTTCTTCTTCTGCTAAAATGCCCCAAATCCTCCATTGTAATCCCTTTTGAAACCTCGCATGCATTCACTTTGCAACCTCAGAGCCCAGTTTGGACAAATCTGAAGCATAAACATCGGTGTGCTCTGAAACCCCGGTGTGCCAATTTTGGTGGGACGTGTACGAGTGGAAAGGGAGAACAATGGATACCCTTTTCGTCTTCCTTCTTCCATGAAGAACACACTTTGTTGCTATTAATGGTATGAGAAACTAAATTTAATAACTCCCTTTTTACTCCCTGTCTTATGTATAAGTGTTTAATAATTTACTGTAAGTAATCTTAATGCTGTTTTAATTTTTTAAGAGTAGATAATCCTGATAATGGTGGGTTAATACTAAAGGGAATTTCTCTGAAATAGAGTCTGATACCATCTTATTAACTTGTTTAAATTTTACTCAATCTTATCTTGTAGGATTGATTTACACTCACTTCTATATTATTATAATTTGACTAGGATAATTTTGTTTAAGCAGCATGATTTTAGTGTTCATCAAACCATTCCATTGTTGATAAGAATGCAAATATTTGTTACAGTGATAACACTCCACTGATGGCTGCACTGGGATTAGGTAGAAAAGGGATAGATCAGAAAATGACCTCTTTTCTTTGTTTTGGTTGTGTTTTTTTGACATTTCTAGTTCTGTATATAGCACCCTTTTGATGAGCACGCTTATGCACCACCATAATTGGAAGGGCAACCAGTTACATACTCTGCATCCACCCTAAAACCAGTGTAAACTGATATACATAGGAAAGGTTGTTGCTTACGTGATATTAAAGATTTTACCATTATCACTCTATAAAGGTGAGTTTTGGTCCATTTGGGATGGATTTCATCCTCAAACGGATCTACTCATAAAGGTAACAATAAAATTCAGTAATGGAATCAATTAACATCATTTTGTGCAAGTCATCCAACAAGGAAATCCATTTCACTACACACCATATTTGTTGATCTTTCTTGAAAAACTTGAGATAAGTAGCCTCGCTTTAATTTACATTTTGGAAATTGATTTTAGAAGATTTTAATTCTCAAGTATCTTTGAAAAAAAAATATTATTACTCAGATATAATTATTAAATATGACTTTTAAAGTAATTATCAGGAATCTAAATAATAATTTTAAAAAATATTTTTATTTTTTAAAAACTAAATCAATAAAAAAAAAAGTGTGAAATATGTCGCATAGTACTAGTGGAACATGACAGCTTTTACATTTGGCTATTCCAAGGCATTGGCATGCAAGGACTATAAATGAATAAGATAGAGAGATCAACATGTCAACCAAAATGTTCCTCTCTTAGTATAGTTGATACAATGAAACTTGTAATTGAGAATAACCATTCAAATATGGGAACCTGGATATATAAAGTATAAACTGACAACAATATATTCTAACATAACTCTGCACCCACTCCCTAAATAGATTTATGTTAGAGATATTATTGAAAAAACAGTGAAGGGTTTAGAATAGACTCTTTAATTGACTCCATGATCAAGAGAGTCCTTCCAATTAGTTGTGTTTGAGCCTTAGTTAATGAATTAAAAACTAACACTCTTAATTTAGCTGCAGAATATTAATTGCTTGATGCCTTATTTCTCGATAATAAATAGTACATACTTTTATTCTGTGAGAGCTTGAGCCTTCAACCATGACTTTCTGATGTGTGTGATGTATTACTACAAATGTACCCCCATTTAGGATAAGCATTTTTTTTATTACATGTTTTTGGTATAAATCGTGGTAAGAGAAAATGACTTCATTATAGTCAAAGTAGAAGTAGTAAGTTATGGTGACAACAGCAGAAAAAGTGAAACTCTGGACTATGATATGCTTTCCATAGTGAAGTCATGGACACTAGACGATTTCAATTTTTTGTTTTGGCATCAGAAGTCGTGTGTGTTGCGAATACGATTTGTAAGATGAAGTTGTGACCAATAGACGATTTTGAATTGTTAATTTTCATTTAAAAGTCATGGTGTGAAGAACACGGTTTTGGCATGGAAGCTGTTATCCATGGATATTGTTTTTTTCTTTTAAGTAAGGATCTATAAATGTTATATTTTTTTTTTGTTTTTTTAAAAGAATTAAAAGGGAAAAGACTTAGCGGATTCTTAGGGTAACAAAGACTACCAACAAAACTTACAAGAAGACCACAATGTGACAAAGGCTCACATAGATAAATTATTTTCTACTTTTTTGTAATAAAACAATTATTCTATAAATTCACATTATTATTATTATTCTATGAATTTAAATTGTTCTTTAGTTATACCATATACTTCCATTCATTACATCTTTTCCTTTTAATTCTTTTTAAAAAACAAAAACAAAGTACCTCGTATTCATATATCACGATTTTCATGCTAAAAATGTGTCTCCAACACCGTGACTTTCAATTGGAAATTAACAATTGAAAATCATTCCCATTGATCACGACTTCATCTTACATTAGTTTTCACAACACACTGACTTTTGATGAAAAAAAAAATGGAAATCATTTTAGTATCTATGATTTCATTGAGGAAAGCTTAACTTTGAAACACAATTTCATTTTTTCCTGCGATTGTTGTCACCATAGTCCACAAATTCTGCTTTGACTATAATGTCGCTTCTTCATGCCACGACTTACGTATGTAATAAAAAAAATTGTATATTTTGATATTTAAAAAAAAAAGTACACCAAATGGATACATTTGCCTAACATTAGGCTTTATATCGAAGTCCCTTATGAAAGGATCCGTTCTTGCATATTCTTGCATCTTGTAGCTGTTGAACTTGAATTAGGGTCTTTAATTGCTTGAGGCATAGGTTGTTAGCCATTCATCTCTTTTCTTGCATGGCTGAAATTGAGGTTGAAGACCTATTTGACAGTGATGGATGGTAAGATAGAAAAGTCATGAACCAACTTATGTCAAACTCAATGTAGTTCAAATTTGTAAGAAAAAGAGTGTTGGACAAAGATACACTTCATTTCTTTGCTCATTCAACTCACTTGTTTCTTAAACCTGACTAGAAGTGCCTTATGTGGAGAGATGAAGTTAATTAAGATTAGTATGCTCTGTTCACCTAATATTTAATTTCCATGATATATTTTTTATTTGAATTAATTCCTTTAGAAGATAGATAAAAAAACATATACGTATATATAATATTATCTATAATTATAATATAAAAAATAAAATATTAAGAAGTTTACTTTATTATTAATATTTATTTTACTTACATGTATTCAAAATGTTTGATTTTAATCACTTCATATTGTTATATATATATTTAATTTATTGTCGCATTACATAGAACCTATTTTAGTTAATTACTATTTTATCTTTTTATTTTATTTTTAAACTGATTTTCCTTAAAAAAAATTATTTCTATATTATTTTTTTATTTTTTATTTTATTCTTTTATAATTTTTAAGTATTTGATAATTTAATAAAATTAAGTTTAGAAAAATATACTTTACTTTTATTTCTTAAAATAATATTATTTAAAAAATAATATATATTTATTAATAATTCAAATTGTTTATACTACTATATAAACAATTGTTTTCTTAACCAATTATTTTAGTCTTTTATTTGCTTTTAACTGATTTATCATAAAAAGATAATTATATTTCAACTACCATATAAAGAATTGTTTCTCTAACGAATTATTTTACTCTTTTATCAATTTCATTTGTTTTAGAGAATTATATTTCAATTCTATCATTTAATATTTAATAAATTATTATTTAAGTTCTTAAATAGTATTATTAATTTTTTAAATTTAAAATCTCCATATCAATTTAGAAAATAATATATATTTATTAATAATACAAATTATTTACACCGTACAAAAATTGTGATGTAATAATTTTATCAGAAACAATTTTGAATAAAAAAAATTATTTATCATTTTTATATTAAATTATTACAGAAATATTCTTATTTTTGAATATTCTTCATAATTTTATTATGTGAAAATTAAACTGATATTATTTAATAAAAAATTACCATGAATTATATATATATGCATCGAATTTTGTATAAGATTTTAAATAATTATATTTGTAATAAAATAAATTTAAAATATTATACTTAACAATTTATTTAAAATCTTAAAATATATATTTATAATAAAAAAAATCACAGTTCTAAATATTGTAAATTTTATTTTATATTCATATAATTTATATTTTATTATTTCAAAAATTTTAAAATATAATATCAACATTTTTATTGTTAAATATTTTCTATATTTTTAGTATGTAAAAATTAAACTCATTACTTAAAAAAAAAACTAACATTAATTATATATACCTAGAAATTGGTATAAAATTTTAAGTAATTTAGTAATCATATGTACCTATTGGTAAGAATTCAAGTAATTTAGTAATTTCTCTTCCTCTAGAGTGGTCTTTCTCTCTTTTTCATTGGTTTGGTGTAAGGGTATTCCAATACTTTACACTATTAATGAGTTGAATTTAGTCATGGTGAGGTGCAGGAAGTAAAATCTTAGAATGCCCAAGGCCCATTTTATGAACAAGGTCCTCATCAAGAATTCTGCATTGTAACATGAGTGCATGAGTGGTAATATACAAACTTGTGAGTCAACTCCCTACTTTCCTCATTTTGTAGACTTGTAAAATTGCAAACACTTGTTATTGTAACTAGTTTGAGCCATGACTAAAACAAAAACAAGCTTCCTCTGTTGTGCCCTGAGCACACACATCATAGTTCAGTGAATGAAGTGTCACCGTATGAGAATAGAAACGATGATCCTTGAAAAGAATAAGTTGAGTTCAGTCAAAGTTGATCTCACACACAGACCTGCTGGTACTGAAAACTTCTTCAGTGTCAGAAACAATGTCCTCAATAGTGAGGGGAAGTGCAGAGGAGAAGGTGAGTGTTGGCTTAACTTTTGGCACAGTAAGTGGTGGAGCCTCATGGTTCAGAATCTGGAGCACCCTTCTCATGGAAGGCCTCCCAGCAGTATCAGGGTTAGCACAACTCAATCCCAAGAGCAAAAGCATCCTCATTTCCTCTTCCTCAAATTCCCCATTCATCCTCTTATCAGCAGCTTCAATCACCTTTCCTTCAGAATGCAGCCCCCAAACCCACTCAATCAGATTCACCATTTTCGACCCTTCTCTCTCAATTGGCCTCCTTCCACAAGCCACTTCAAGCACAACCACCCCATAGCTGAAAACATCAGACTTGTCAGTGGCCTTTCCATACTGAAGATACTCAGGGGCAAGGTACCCCATTGTTCCAGCAGTCAAAGTGGACACAGGACTCTTATCATGATCCATCAGCTTTGCCAATCCAAAATCCCCCAACCTAGGATTCATGTTTCCATCCAGCAATATGTTCCCAGTCTTAATGTCCCTGTGAACCACTCTCCTCTCACACTCTTGGTGTAGGTAAACCAGCACAGAGGCCAACCCAACAGCAATGTTCACCCTGTGAGACCAACTCAGCAACCTCCCCACTTCAGGTTCCTTGTAAAGCATCTTGTCTAAACTTCCATTGGGCATAAACTCATACACCAGCAGTAACTCTCCCTTCTCAACACACCAACCTTGCAGCTGAACCAAATTCTTGTGCCGCAAACCGGCTATGATGGACAGTTCAGCCTGAAACTCTGTCTTCCCTTCGTGAGAGTGCCGCGACCTTTTCACTGCAGCAATGGTTCCGGAAGAGATAAAGAACGCCTTATACACCGTCCCAAATGATCCGTGCCCAACAATCCTACTCGGATGAAACTCTCTTGTCGCAGACTTCAACTCTTTGTAATCGAACGCCCTAGGACATGCCACGAAACCATTCTCAAACTTTTCTTCTCTCCCACCCCTCGATCTCCGAACAAAAACATACCCCAAGACTGAAAAAACCACAAAGAAAGAGACCGATCCCGCAACAACCACACCAACGCCAACCCTCTTGCCATGCTTCTTGGAAGTAGAATTAGTGCTTGGACTAGAAACAGAAGTAGAACCACCAGAACCAGAACCTGAACCCGAACCAGAAATAGGTACAGTTCCCATCACGGAAACGTTGTGAGGGTGCAACCTCGTTCTTGCGGGAGCACAAGCACTGTGAAAGGTCCAACTCTGGATTTGGTGAATCTCGGTAATTCCTTGAGTGGAAGCGGAGAATCCAATGTAGACGGGGTTTCTCAAGTGTTGAGAAAGATTGAACTTGACGGAGAGGACGGGGTCCACGGGTTTTGGAAGTGAATAGCTCAAGAAAACGGCGAGAGAAGTTCGACCGGCGTCGTAGTCGATCCATGCGATGATGGTGTTGCCGCTCTTGAGGTCGATGCCGTGCAAGATGGGGTCACCGGTTTTGAGGGACTTCATGGAGTCGACGTCGAAGCCGACATGGTTCTCGTTAGGGTCGCCGAAGCGGGGGTCCAAGTGCGTGTCGAACTCGACGGCGACGAAGGAGGAGGGGAGGCCGAGTGGAGCGGAGAGGGAGAGATTGGTGGAGGTGGTGTTCGGGGAGAGGAAAAAGGCAAGGCCGTCGCCGGAGGAGGCGGGGTTTAGGTTGTTGATGGAGAAGGTGAAGGTGGTGGAGAAGGAGGCGAAGGTGGCGGTTGGAGGGTGGAAGAGTGGGATGGGGTAGGCGTAGATGACGGCGCCGGTGCTGGAAGTGGATGCGACGTTTGTGAGTCTTACGACGCCGTTGCTCCATAAAAAGGAATCGCCGAGGAGGGTGATGTTGTTGTTGTCGAGGGTGAAAGAAGGGAAGTCGAAGCCGACGTTGTTTTGTGCGGCTGCCACCTCGCATAGAGCGCCCAAGAAGAGCATGAAGACGAAGAAGACAACCATGCACATGCACGTGCCCATGCCTTCTCCAAGAATCAACAAGAATTCAATCAATCAATGGAAAAATATAACTTTATTTTTCTTATTTTCATCATAAACTACAACTTAAATACTTTTGCTAGCCTTCACCAAGTCATGCTTGGGTGGGTATGAAATTTCACTAATTAAATTTAACTCAAATTTATATTGTTTTTGTTTATTTCATTGGATTACTCATATATAGATTTTGTTTTATTTAAGTAAAAAAAATCGAATATATAATTTTATTAATTTCTAAAAAATATATATAAATCCTACTTTATTATTTTCATTTAATATTAGTTTTAAAAGTTTGCTTTCATTCCCTAAGAGGCCTAAAGTATACGTTGGTGTAGAATAGGAAATAGCTTCATACACCCCCACAATTACTATACACACCAAAATAGGAAAAGACTTAAATATCTTTTACCAAACCTCCACACCATCATTGTTGCCATCAAAATTGTAGAGAACAAATGCGGAAAAACACTCAGCTTCGAAAAAATATTTCCAAAACATATATTTTATATTTTAGAAAGTTCTTTCTAAAATATATTTCAAGTAGGGGTGTTTCGAAAATTTCGTTTTTGGAAGGCATTATTAGTGATTATAAAATTTTATTTCAGAAATTTTCTTTCAAAAATTATATTCCGAAAATATTGTGAAAAGTTTCCAAAACATGTAATTAGGAAGTCACTTTTATTTTGAAAATTTTATGGGATGTGGGAAGAAATTGTGGGGTGCAGGAAGTAAAAGCCTGTAAGATGATGGGCACGGAGAACGTTTTTCAACATTGGGCCAGTGTCAGACTACGGGTATTTGTTGGCCCATCAATTGAATTCTATTGGAAAATAAAAAAGAAGAAGCGTGAAGTATGGTGTGAGCATGGAAATGGAATATTGGAATGTGGAATTTGACGCCTTCGTTGAAGGAACCAAATTCATGAAACAAAGAAAGAAAGTTTCATGAATTGTAGTATTTGTGTATTCGTTGGATGTTGAAATTAAGGAGCACTCTCACCTCCTCAAGCAACAAACCCAGGTTCCTTCTCTCTCTAATTTTAATTCTTTTCTTTATAATTCACTGCAATATCTTTTTACTTCTCCAATTACAATCACCGAGCAAATCCAAATTCGCATTTCTCACTCTAATCCTTTAGCAAATCCACCCATTCTTCACTGCTTTTATATATTGTGTGACGCTAATTCTTCTATTGCTTCATCAACAGTCACCTGCACCTCATTCTCATCGAATTAAACTTGATTGAAAAGTACCGAGTTTGTGGATTAGCTCTTAATGACCGGTTTGTCTCTGCTTTCTCATTTTCTTTTTCTAGCTTGAAACTGCTTCTCTTCACGTTTAGCTGAATAAAAACACATGTTGTATTCTGTTTAGAGCTTGAAACTGGAATTTCATGTTCACTTAATCAAGGAAAAAACTAGTTGTTTGCTTCTTCTTTTTTATTTCAGCAATGATATGATATTTTAATGGCTTCAGGTCATGGATGTTCCACTGCCACTGGATAAATTGGCTTTAAATTTGATTAATAATGAACCCGCCCCTGGAAACACTAGCAAGTATGTTCCTTTATTATTTATTATATATTTATCATGGGTAATTTTGTGGGGTGTTTTCTATTGACCTAACAATGATTTATGACATTCATTCTCTCTTTCCCAATAAAACAGCAACAAGATATACGTAATTCTGGTTGCAACTGGAAGCTTTAATCCACCTACTTTCATGCATTTACGGATGTTTGGTGAGTTGGATTTAAAGCTCAGATTCTTTCCTTTGTTCTCATCTCTTGCACGGTAGAAAATTGTTGTTCCTCTACCTTGAGACATTCATACTGCTTTCGTACTTATGAAACTCATATCTGAATAATTTTAACTCCTTCCACTCCTTTGAAATAAAGAAAAGATGGCATCTTGACTGTACCTTCACTCTTGAAAGTATTGATAATGGAAAAATGGATATTTTTCTTTTTTTCTGTTGAGTGTAGAAGAATTTGGGGGGAGGGGTATTAAGATCTCATATACATCATAAATGTTCATTGGTATCTCAGTACTGTAATAGCCATAAGTGCATGAAATGAGGATGATAGTATATTATATGATCAGAATATTCCCTCACATTTAATTTTTCATTTATTTTCTGATTGTCTGATCTTTTTCTAAAAAAAAGAATTGTGGATGTTATCCTCAGAGCTTGCGAGAGATGCGTTGAATTCAAACGGCTACTGTGTAATTGGAGGTTACTTGTCTCCTGTGAATGATTCATACAAGAAAAAGGTATGTTGTTATCGAGCAAGGAGAGAAAAAAATTATCCATTTATTATATTAAAGCTTGCGAGACTGTAAAACTTGTTAGCAAATTAAATGATTGAATAAAGTAAAACATAGCTCGGGGGAAAACTATTATCGAGAGTCAGTTAGCAATCTGTTTGAGATTTAAAACACAACTTTTAATTTACTTTCTCAGCAAAGAGATCAAATCGTATGTTAAGTGTTGCTATTAGTTTCACTGCCCCATGTTGGTCTAATTGAATTTTGCTTGTATGCTTGTGTAGGGCCTAATATCTGCTAAACATCGAATACAATTATGCCATTTAGCCTGCAAAAGTTCAGATTTTGTAATGGTTGATCAATGGGAGGTAATATCGGCTAGATTGCGCATGTCTTTCAATTCCCTTTGAATGTGAAGAGAATTTGAGAGACAGTGTTTTGATGTCAATTTGTTGCAAGAAATATTTTACTCTCTCGACCTTATTTCTTAATACTTTGCATTTATATCTGGCTATAAACTGCTACAGGCAAGTCAGAGCACGTATCAACGCTCTTTGACTGTTCTCTCCAGAGTCTACAATTCTGTTTGTGAGACAGGGTTGGTATCCAGAGGTATGCTCGACAAAAAAGCCTTTAATGAAATCATATTAGTCTAATTGCCATCTCAAAGGGAAGAAGTGACTCTGAAACAACTATCCTCGATGAACTTCTTCCCAAACACTTCTAAGAGAAGAAAGTAAGAAGAAAAAATGAAATAGGCTTCTTGATAAATTAAAATTAACTTGTACATAAATTAGTTAATAGAAACTTTCTCATGTGACCACCTCCAAAATCAGATTTTTAAGTTATGCATAAGCAAGTTTTAGCTTATGAAAAAAAAAATTATATTTTCTAGAAGGGTTAGTAAAGAAGTTTACCCAAACATATCCCTAATCCCTTGTAAGAATGAAATACCAGTCACATTTATGTTAATCCCTACTGCTGAAGAACTTGAAAAAAATTGGTGCTAAGGATTTGGTGCTGGAATACTTTGTGATTTAAATAATTAATACATGGATTTTAATTTTTGGACATATCTTGTGCAATTTCTTGGTGCAATGTAGATGCATGATTGGATGGGCAACTTGGTTCTGTATGGTGCCAAAGCCTTCAATCATTGCGTATCATCTATCCCATATGTTCATCAATTTAAATGTTACTTGGTCTAAAAGGAACATTTATAGTTCGCTTCATCAAACAAAAATGCGGTGTTGGGCTTTCATTTCTTTCTACACAGGTTTATGACAATGTTATAACAATACAATAACTTGGGTTTATATTGATTAGTGTAGAATCCCTCAAGGTCATGCTTCTCTGTGGTTCTGATCTCCTTCATTCTTTTGGCATTCCTGGATTCTGGATTCCTGACCAGGTACTTATGCATTCAACATAATAGAAAAATATAATATTGTTTATCACATATTAGTTTAACATGGAGTTATTTGACAATTCTTGGAACAAGACTCTGCCCCTCCTCATAATTTTGGTGAATGAGTCTTAAATGGTTGTGGAATTCAAATTCAATGGAATTAGATTGATTTTGTGGTGTTTTTTTTTAGAAATGACAAGCTTATTGTGTCAAAACTTCTTCCCATGTAGACACGAAGCATGGGTGAAATATATATCAGGAGTGTCAAACTAATGAATTGGATACATTTTGAATTGAAATAGATAATCATTAATTCATCTACGACCCTTTAAAAATGCTTTAAACAAATCCAATCCATCCGTAACTCACAATAAAAAAGTTCCAACAATCCATTACATTTTTATCTAAATATTTTTTATAAAATAAAGTTTAATAGTTATACCCCAAATACCATAGACTGAATATTTGTTTCATAAAGAAAGTACTGAACTTGGAGCAATTGAACCACTTGATATTAAATGCATTGCAAAATATCAATCCAACAAAAAATGGTGATGTAGTTCAGCTAATCTATTTATTTTATTTTTATAACTGAATGGATAAAAAGATTTATGATAATGGATTGGATGACTAGTGGATAAACAGAATTGCCGCATATGTTACAGACTACTGATTTGACAGGTTGTGGAAACAATGAACTATAATTTTGTCAATGTGCTTTAGGTTCAATCTATATGCAAAGATTACGGAGTAGTATGCATTAGCAGAGAAGGACAAGACATTCAGAAAATTATATCTGAAAATGAAATTCTGAATGAGAATAAGGTATTTCACATTCCGAGCTTGACCTATTTCTATTTCCCTGTGTGTTTAAAAGAAAATGTGGTTTATCAAGTTGGACATTTCCAAATATCTGTTTATTTTGTATTTGTATTTAACCATATCAAGGTCAAATTTTGATGTACCATTTACAAAGGCGTGTGGATCAACTCCGGGACCTAACTTTAGTGTTTGTCTTTGGGTTTTGCTATGCTTTTATAATGAACAAGAATTATTTGGTTTGCTACTCAGCTTTTATGCATATTTAAATTTTCCTCTGCAATTTTTTTAGGTTAATATCAAAGTGGTGGATGAACTTGTACCAAATCAAATCAGTTCAACCAGAGTAAGGTAATGCTATGACCTTGCTTACTTTCAAGAGTTACTGGACGATAATTTAAAAAAGGGAGACGTAGTTCATATTTCAATGTCATTTTTACCATTCAGGGATTGCATTGCAAGAGGATTATCAATAAAATACCTTACTGCGGATGAAGTGATTGACTATATCAGAGAGCAACAATTATACTTAAATGAGAAGTAATTATTATTGTTTTTCATTACACTCTGTATGACATATGGATCTTTGCACGAGCCATTTTCAATGAAGAAATAATTTTGTATTGTAATTTGCGGAAAAATAAAATGACTATATTTATATAATCAATTGCAAGTACTCAGTCTGAACTGCGAGTGAATAAGTCTTGTTATTATGACAAGCAAATGTACAATTCTGTAACTCAAGATTATTGTTATAATTTCCTACTTATTTTTCTCTTAAACTCTTCCAAAGTTTGTTACTGTGAATTGTTTTGTGAGTCCGAGATATTTCTGGTTCTGAGTCTTTGAATTTTATTTAAAAGCTTAATATATCAGTAAATTTTTTATATGTTCAAATATTGAATTCATGTTTACATGCTTAAATAACAATTATTTATCAATTGATATTGCTAGTTGTGTATAAAGGTTTTATAGTTACAAACATATTAAATATCACTTATGGAGTATCATATGTACTGGTTATATTAACCTGTTAATTGAAGTATGAATCCAAAGATTAGATGCTGATGAAAAAATTAACCTGAAAATACGATTAAATATACTAATTCTCAGATACATTTTGACAAAATGTTACATTTTTTTAACACAAGAGCATTGAAAATCCGAAAATAAATACTATAAAGTAGCATGACTCTTTTACATATCAGAATATATATAACCAAAACCCATATAATATTCAACCACATCATAAATCCAAAAATGCAAACCTTGTTGTTCCGTAACATCTATCAAAGGAGTTGCCAAGAGTAATAGAAGCAACGTGATCATCCTACTAAACTACTACTACATCTATTGTTATAGATTTTGCACAATTTAAAAAAAATTGACAAAATTATAATATATATATATACATATAAGAATATAAATTTTATCTTATAAAAATATTTTTTGTAAATTATAATATGTACAAATTTAAAATTTTATAGGAGATAAAACACATTTTTCCTTAATTTTTACAACTAAATCTGAAATTTAACTTGATTAAATTATTCCATTTCTTTTATTTTTTATTTAGTTTTCACAAGAAAGTTAACTTGAAAATATTATTGAGTTTTTTAATTTTTGATTTATTTAATCAGTATTAAATTTATTAAATATTTTTTTCCTTCTCAATAAAAAATATTATAAATAAAGAATTGTAAAATGAATTAATGGGATATATGAATGTGAGAAATGGATAATGAATTAAATATATTTTTAATCATTAATTTTAATAAAAATTAGAATTAATTTCTCCTTTAAAACTTCTATCAACTAATGACATTAAAAATTTGTTAATTAACGAGTGTAAAGCCGTTCCACCATGGACAATTACAATTTATAATTTGAAATTACTTTTCCAATAAACTAAATTTTTTTAAAACTTTAATTATTTTGGAGAATATGCAGGTATATGTTTAACATTTGCCGAAAACTCATTCAAAGGCCAGAGCGATTAGGTCTGGAAAGAAGAGGGAGACAGAGGTCGTTCTCATCATCCAACAAAACTACATTTTGCAGGATAAGAACAGATAGCAGAAGAAATAACATGTGACAATCGCATAAATTAAGCATTACGAGACATTTTAAATCCGACCAAAATCTTTATGAACAAGCACAATATATGACCGCAATCTACATGTTTTGTCCCCCAACATTCTTGGTCCCAAAACAGAGTGAAAAATAGTGAATACTGCTTTTTTTTTTCACAAGTCTCCGAAGTTCAATAAATTTCTCTACTTCAAGAGACAGTTTCTTGATAAAAAAAAAAATCACCTTATACACTCATCATGGTGAGGAATTCCATCATGAATGGTAGGGCAGCATTTACCTAAGATGAAAATAACAAGGTCTAAAAGAAGTCTTAAAGATAGAAAAAGAAGAAGTGAAAAAGAAAGGTTGCAACTTTATCAATATGTTAACACAAAGTCATGCAAAGTGGAGGACATTAATGTGTTAGTTCAATAATGTGATGACAAATGTGCTGCCACCATATCCTATGTGTAGAATAAAAAAAAACGAAAGATCCAAAACTGCATTAAAAAGGTGCCTGCTTGCAAATGAAAACAGCAAATCGAGAACACTCTTTTCCTCTAAAGCTTTTGTAAGCTTATCATTGCAATCTCCATCATTGCTTCTTATAAATGAATTTTCTTAGTCTAAAGCAAGTAAAACATTAAGCTTTAGAGAAGATGTTTGAAGCAGAGTTTCTGGGAGTTGTAGTTACAGCCCTTTGCTTATTATCAGAGTCCAAATTTGACCTTAAAACTCATGGGGATGCATTAGCTGATGCCATTCCAACCCCAACAACTTCTTGTGAGAACTGTCCACCCCTTTCTGGTTATCCTTCTTATGGAGGAGCATCACCACCACCTACTGGTTACTCTACATATGGTGTCCCTCCTCCTCCTCCTACTCCACCACCACCACACAAGACAGGAAAAGGCCAATCCAAGTGTCCTCCAGCTGCAAGTGTTCAGTGTTGCACCCCTCCAGCTCCTTACACTTTTGGTTATGGTTATGGCTATGGAACTCCAAATCCTTACTATGCCCCTCCTAATCCCTACACCTACGTGCCTTATGGGAAAGGTCAAGGCCCTGCCTCTATGATTCTGCCATTTCTAACTCCTCTCATCACTCTTTTTTCTTCTTTTGTATTTTTCATCTAAATTTGACTGCTTTTTGTTGTTCATCGTTTTAGGATGATAGGAAAAATTAAGGATCGTTTTAGATCAGAAAGCATAGGTCCTTTATTGTTGTATAATATCCGGTTGTTAATTTTAGATGCTGCTGTAATTACAAATAATGTAGTGTAAAATATTATGAAAAATATCTCTTCTATTATTAATATGATTTCATCTAAATTTAGTATTGCAAGAAAAAGAAAAGAAAAAACATTCACAGCTACTGTTATAATTAAGAATTAATTGAAATTTTGAGAATTACACCAATTATACGCATGTTTTACTATGTTTAAAGGGAGAAGAGAGGAAAGTACATGAGTAGGTATGGCACCAGACTAGCACCAAAAATGGAGATTAAACTAACCTGTGTTGTACGATTAAACATTAAAGAATTTAACTATACATAAATATTTTTTTTTTAAACTATTATCTAATAATAAATTGTCATGTACAACAAAAGTAAGATTAGTGTATACACACGTATAATTCTCATACAATAAAATTTGATGATGTTTTTTATTCATCCAAATATGTCAGGAGCTTATAATAATTCATCCAAACTACATAACCAACTAAATGAGTAAGAATTCCTCTGATATTAAAGATTAATTAAAAGCCACTTTATGTATAATTTCAAAAAAATTTATAAATCTTATTTTTGTTGTACATCAACGTGAAAAGGTTATATATCCCACTTGAGTGACATCTTGAACCTATTTGAGACAACAGATAACTAATTTAAGGGTTGTCAATCCTCAAGCCCTCCTAAAACTTGGGAAGAGTGATGGAACTTTACATTCACACATCGGAATTTATATTGCATGTAATACCTTTAGATTCTAAATGAAGATTCCTTAAACTCTCTAGGATTATCCTAATCCCACCACCTTCAAGCATTGACACCATCTTATATCACTCAGAAAAGCTTGTCATATAGAGTAAGGAACTAACCAAGTCTTGTCATAAATAATTAAGGAATTCTTACCACTTTCACATTCAAGTCGGGCTCACACTCCATCATGACCTTTCTACATGTGTTTAAGCTATAAAAGATAGAAGAGGATGGGTAAAATCCAAAAATTGTCTCACAGATTATCCTTTATCAAACAAATACGTTACTAATCAAACAGAGGTGAGAAACTCATGAAATGTATTGAGATCTAGTATAGGGATCTGCGTAGTTCAATATTTACTAACTTTTCAAATAACAGCAACATAACAATTTGGTCAAGCTTTAACCAAAAATCAGAGAAAATTGGCATTAATAGTTTAATACCATCCACAGCTGCATGCTGCATTGCTATTTATGTATGCAGCAAACAATTTCTTTGGGTTGCCTTGCCTCCATCATATGTAGAAAAGCTTATCAAATGGATATACAAAAAATATGTACAGAAAAATATTCTAACATTATCAGAGTACCTTTATCTGTGCTTCTTCCACCCTTGTGCATAACCATTGTAAAAAAACACTACTCTGAAGTCTGAACTCTCAGATAGCTCAAACTAAAACCTAACAATGTAAGAACTAAGAAGTTAATGTGTCTTTGTGTGCGAGAAACGTGAAAGCTGAAAATCCATAAACATTCAGTAAATCCAGAGAGAAATAACATTGAATTCAATTAAAATGTAGAAAGGGAAGCTTCTCATCGTCTTGCAATAATCCAATCCCGATTTAGAAAGACATACTAGAATCCAGAAATGTAACAAACAACTAAAATTCGTTTCGTGGAAGGTTTCTAGGATAGCTATTTCGGAAGTGAAAAAGCAAACTTCTCCACTACCTAGGCTTAAGTTGCTTTGCTATACAAGTAAATTATGAATAATGGGTTGATGATTCAAAGAACCTGCCTGTCAGCTGCCTCAGCAACAATGGGCAATCTGGGGATTTGACCCACCAAGCACGAAGAAGAACCATAAATCAAGCACACCAAGAGGAAAAAGAAGACGGTGCTATCCAAACTCATCATCAAATCCAACCCCAACCCATCCCTGGGATTAAACCCTCTTTCCAAGAGGTCGGGGAAAATCAACAGCACATCAAGGACGATGGCTTGCATAGTGTTGAACCTCACATACCTACTGAAATTGGGGTTTCTCACCACAACAAAATAAAGGGTCAAAAACACTAGAAACCCATTAAAGGGGAAGCTCTTGAAAACTCTTATTGCAGGGACCAGTGGTTGAATAATGGCCTGAACAGGGTAGAACTGAGTGATTACATACTTTCCATACTGTATGCCATCGAAGAAAGGGTAAAAGTAACAGAGTGCGGAAATTAAACGGTCAGGAACATCGGCAGAATCACTGCCATTGGATTTGGCCACTACAAGGCTTCTCAGTTGATGGGGTTTCCTCAATTTCTTTGGAAGAATGTTGAGTGTGAGAAAAGAAGGGTTGACGGAGGAATGCAGAAAGGTGGATTGAAGTGGTTTTTGTGAGAAGCTAGAAGCTACGGGGCAGAGGAAGGTGGAGGTGGCCATGTTCCGACCAAGGATTCGATTTTCGATACTGTGATGCCAAATGGGTATAGAAGATGAGGTGTGAGAAGAAGATGGACAAGGTTACATAACATCTCACAATCTTTCTTATTTCAACAACATTTCAAAAATATCTTTGTCTTGAGTTCGTGAAAAAAAATTATAAATATCTTATCTCTTTGGTACAATAATAGAATTTTTTGTACAATAAACCTTAAACCTGAAATCAACTTGTATTTATAAAATATTTTTACATTATTGTAAGAAGATTTTTTCGTAAAATATTCATCAATTACAATTTTCCCATTTTAGAATGATTTAAATACCAAGAAAATTCCATTATGATATAAATATTATAGTTTTTTTGTCTGATTTTAACCAAATGAGAATTAATAAGAATGGTGACATTCAAAAATAAAATAAAAATGCAAATAAACAAAAAATTATACTCTAATTATGGCTGTTTGCATATTAGATTGAATTGATTTTGAATAAAAGAATTGTCCACACAATTACTTTGATTTTCTTAATTCGTCTTTCCATCCATTTAATTTGAAACACTTCGTATCAGATCTCTTTACTTTTGAAAAGAACATTAAACAAATAAATGATAAAATATGTAGCAAATATAATAAAAAGTTTATACGTCAAATATTGTATTATATTTTGTTTCTTATAAAATTGTACGGTTTAGGAATGATTGACTTCTATGTAATCATTTCAATATCAATCAATCAGTCAGTTAAAAATTTGATTCTAGAGTTATAAATGGGATGAGATTGAATATTCAAAACTATAAGCTTTATTACATATTGATGATGGACCAACAATCCTTTGTAGTGTTATTATTGACATATTTTTATCTTTGTAAACTTATAGTTATTATTCTTATAATTTTTATTAATTATTTGTGTAATTTTTTAGTTTTTTATCTTTTTAACTAAAACATTCTATGATTTGAAAAATAAAAACAATTTGTAACTTTTTTCTTATTAATAAAACGCTAATTCTCATAATCAAAGAACACGACTGTTTTAACTTAAGTATTCTCCAATGTGCTTTAAATCAATAATGTTCTTATTTTTTGATATTAGTCTTTGATAAAAGACATGGTGCTTTAATAAAATAAAACCAATAGTATAAATCTACAAAATTTAATAATTATATTTACGTATTTTAATTCAAACAAATGATAAAAAATATATAACTTCAATTATTATTTTTTTTCATAATTAGATTCAAGTTGTATATTATAATTTTCCAAATATTCATAAAAACATTATTAATATTATAAAATGTTTCTTTTTTTTCAACTTTTATTGAATTGGATCTGTTTATAAACGTTCCAAACTCTAATTACCAGTTTTGTATTTGATCAAAGGTTGATTAACTGAAGAAAATGCTAATAAACGCATGATTTGGGCTTTCAGGTGTAGATTTGGGCTTTCTGGGCTCGTAACAAACCCACGACAACTTCACTAGAAAACGCTGACCAAAAGTAAGGCACAAAGAAAATAATGGAAGAAGCAAAACAAAGGTGGACATAAAGTAAAAGTGCCATTATATTTTGTGAGAATTGTGGTTTGAATTTGGCATTGAAGATGGAAATCATTGAGCAAACAGTGATGACTTTAGTATGTTTTGTTGTTTATGTAGAGATGATTTGGAATGGGGGATGTGAGAAGAAAAAGGGATGTTTGAGAAATTGCATCGGAGGTAAATAAACAATGATAAATAAGAAATAGTGATAATACATTACATATGGTACAAAAATAAATAAATAAGAAAAGATTTAAGAAGCACTATAGGTGATAGAAACAGTAACAGTAACATCACTAACCCACCCACTCGTCACTGTCTTAACTTTACAGAGTGCGTGCACAACCCAAATCAAAAATTCCTTCAATTTTCTTCACTTCACAGTTTAATTAAATAATTAATTAATGAAGCATTAGTCTTTGTTATGATGATGATGAGTCATGCATATGCCGTTTTATGATTTCAAAATTAATATAGAAATAAGAAAAAGGAGTGGCAAATGGAGGACCACGTAGATGTATGTGTGTATCTATTATCTGGGTCTACCAGGGGCAGGATAACTGGGCCCAGGCCCAGGCCCAGGCTTACCCATAACGGGAGGGGCACTCACTTGATGGAACGCGGGGGACCCGTAGACGTGTCCCGGATGATGCATCATGGCGGCGGCGGAGGACGGGGAGTAGTCGTAGCCGCTCACGGAGGAGGAGGCGGCGGCGTCCTTGTCGCGTGCGGCGACGGTCTTCTCTCCCTCGATCTCGCGGAAGCGCTGGAGGTAAATTTTGAGAGGCTCCACGTAGTCCTCGAATCCTAAGGTGGTCATGGCCCACAGAAGGTCATCGCCGTTGATTGTCTTGCGCTTCTCGCGCTGGCACTTGTCGGAAGCTTCGCCGGTTATGAAACTTATGAACTCCGACACGCATTCCTGCACGGTCTCTTTGGCGTCCTTGGAGATCTTGGCGTTCGCCGGCAGAGCCTTTTTCATGATCCTGCTTACGTTGGCGATTGGAAGGAAGCGGTCCTGTTCCCGAGGCGATAACTCACTGAAGCCGCTGTTCCCCGCGTTCTGCGCTCCTCCCGAGTCGTTGTCCGAGTCAGCCATGGACTCAGCGCGGATTCCGAAGGCTCAACAAATTCAACACTCTACTCTGCCTTCAGTTGACTTCCAGCGAGAGAGTGAAGAGAAAATGGAAGAATGGAATGAGCAGGGTCCGTTGGATCAGAGGCTTAATAAGCCTCTATCTGCTGGACACGTGGACCCTTCTTCACCGTTGTTAGTCGATAAGTGTGTGCTTGCACGGAGGGCTTTTTGACCGTTGGATTTGACGATGGAGCAACGATCTGGACCGTTGGTTTCGTATCCGCTACATGTTCCACTCTGACTTGGACTGTCTAATCGCCCACTCAGCACTGACTTCAAAACTTTTATCCATGGTCTCGATGCCGTTTCACGCCGATAAAAAAAGGATAAAAGAGTAAGGGTGTCTTTAGTTGGAGATAATTGGGGGAGAGTGATTGGGGGAGAGTGGTGGAGTGGATTTGAGGGTGATTTTTTTGTGTGTTTATTTGAGTGGATTTGAAGGTAATTGAGAGTGAATTTTGGGTTGAAGTTTGTGAGAATTAGTGTAGGATTTGATTGATGTGACGATTTGATAAAATTAGTTTAATTGGTAGAAATTGAAGATTGCCAAAATGTCCCTAGGTATTAAAGTAATATAAAATTATATTTGTTAATGTTATATTTAATTGTAAAAATGTTTATTAAAAGTTAAAAATTTGGAATAATTATTAAAAATAATTTTAAAAATATAATTAAATTATACTTGATTGAAATGAATTTTTTTTAAATATAGTACTTGATTGTGATATAATTTAGTTTTAAGAAGTATAAATTTAATTGTTATGGAAGTAAAATTTATTCATTTTGTAGACCGCATAAAATTAACAGAAGTTATAATTATCCATTACATCAAATAAAAACTCATTGCATACAGTGACGTCATAATGAAAAACTTAATCATCTAAATGGTGAATAGTTAAGTTAACATTTTGATTCAGCTGAGCAAACTGTCGGTTCATGTTGAGAGAAAGGTTTGCCAAGTTATCTTCAATACGCTGAACATGCCCCTGCATTTGTTCCATACCCTGCATTCTGTGTTGCAAGTCTTGTACCCCCTCCCATATTGCAAGTCTTGTACAACCAACGTGAAATAATTAGATCATAAGCATAAACATTACTAACACAAGTAGTGATAATTAGATCATGAGTCATAATTACATTAGAAATAGAAGTCATAATATAATATTAATACAAGTACTGATCTAACACATCCTATCAATTTCCCCCCGAATACATTTTACATAATTTATTCCACCGCTTATGCGGTGGAAGTCCCATCAACCTCTTCACACATGTGGGATTTGAACATAAGAAGTCATAGCATTGCTCCAACAAAGTCTCATCAGATATCTGCATCCCACTCAGCATATCGTAAATGTCAGCTTCTGTATATGTGTAGTTCGGGGTCCGACGAAGAATTTCTGTTTGAGAACGTAATATTTCATTCCTATCTTTCATCGTCGAAACTTGTTCTACGGCTGCATTAGAAATGACCCCGAGATGCACATTTGAAGAGGTAAGGGCATCAGTGAAACCGTCCAGACTGGTCCTCAATCCACTAAAGTGAGCATCAACGACATCGACCAGCGGTGCCTTCCTTTTGGAGCCTCTTGAGGATGAAGTTCCACCAGATGGAACGGAAGGCACGGATTCAGTATTCCTTGGACTATATTCATCTATAGATGGAGGCGGTGATGCTGGAGTTGGGTCTCTGTATGTCGTCCAGTCAGGTTGTTCTGGAATGTACTCAATGTTCTGATTCAAATCAACACTAACACGAGGCGTAATCTGACGACGTGTTTGACGAGCGGTCCGAACACCACTCCCAGTAGCTCTATCAGAAGCCCACAACTCCACCATTAAATCATAATGTCTTATGCTGGAAACTCTCCACTTTGATGTAGCTGGCCTTGACTGAAACAACGTAAATGAAAAATGTAGTGGTTGAAGTTATATATTTTAAGAATGTACCAAAAGTCAAAGTTTAACAAATACCTGAATTAGGTCAGCCCAAACCTCGTCTTCAGCTTCAAACCTCATAGTGACACTATTCCAAGCAAAGCCACTCAATCCACTAAAGAGGTCATGAGCCTCCCGCCATCTATCTTTCAATACCTTTTGACGATTTTTTACATTAGCTTTAGTAACATAAACATAACCAGTGTTATGAAGGAATTGAACCATGTTATTGTATGCTTGGGTTGTCCAACTACCATCAATCCTATTCCCCAAACGATTCTCCTCAATCATAGAATGCAAAAGTTTTGCATCCATGTCCTCAGTCCATTTGCAAAACTCTCTGATACCACCAGAGGTATCAGTCGTAGCACCCTTACCCCTGTCCATATTAAACCTATTTGATAGAGAAACCAGTAAGAAGTGAAGTTCAATTAAACATAAAAGTAACAACATGACATATTCAAATCATAGAGTCATAACAATATATTAATTACAATAACTAAGAATTTTGATAATCTCGCCACATTTGATCCGCTATGGCATCCCTAATAGTACTACCAACCCTATAATCATCTTCACGAACTTGAGAGGATGACACATTCTGCTCTTCCCTTTCATTTAACTCGTTATCAACCTCATTAAGCAATGGGTCATCCGTATCAACTCCACGGATAAAGTTGTGTAGGATACAACAAGCCAAAATAATATCCGTCATCGTCTCCAATTCATAATGTGGTTCAGTGCCACTTGCAATGATAGAGAACCGTTTCTTCAATACACCAAATGTTCTTTCAATAACATTTCTTAGTGATGAATGTCGATGGTTAAACAGCTCTCATGCATTTTGTGGTCCTCTGCGAGAAAATTCTTTAAGGTGATATCTGACGCCCCTATATGGTGTCATAACCGTACTTTTCAGCATAAATCCATCGTCGCCGAGATAGTATTTTCCTACAGGTATGTTCACATCAGTACTGATGAATTACAATAAATTCCCAATCATTATATTCCAATGAAGAGACTTACCTTGGGGGATGACCAACAGATCATCTCGATCAAGAGCATTTTTTAAGATTCTAGAATCAGATGTTGTGCCTTCCCACCCAGCTAGAACGTAAGTGAATTTCATATCAAAGTCACATGCGGCAAACACATTTTGAGTTGGCCAATCTTTTCTACCACGAAATCTTGGAGCATCTTCTCTTGGCACCCTAACACGAACGTGAGTACCATCTATGGCCCCTAAGCAATCCTAAACATTGAATTAACAAGTCATCATACAACTGCATAACATTAACATCCTTTGATAAAATAACAGTCTGACTAACACATTGAAATCATTACCTTGAAGTAAGGATAAAACCGACTGTTGTTCAACACATATGGATGAACCTCATCTCCTGATGGCTGAGTTAAAAATTCTGATTCTAGAGTTATAATAGCATTCAGCACATTGTGAAAGAATTTGCTTACCGTCGCCCCAGATCGATGAAAGAAAAATGCGACACTTCGATTCTTGACATTATGCCCAACTATATAAAGAAATTGAGCTACTTGTTCCTCCACTGTAGACCGAATGGCGTCTTTAACTAACCCAGTTGATCTTATTCTCTCACAAAGATTAATAAATGCCTCTGGACCCATCCGAATAATGTCACGACACTGAGTAGTATGCACCAGGTACGACATTAACTCCTGTCTGCGACGGTCTTTGTCGGGAAGGAAATTGCTAACACTACTTGGATCACTCGAGAACATATTCAATATATTCAAGGCATGACAAACAATGCATAACATTGTTAGTGCAGCCAGGGAGGTGGTTATTTGTAAGTTTTGATGTAGTATTGCGACTATATTAAAGTCAACACCAACCACATCATCATTTATATCTTCACGGTCCAAGTACGACATGTCAAATTCTTCTTCCATCTATATTTACTTAAACAAATAATCATACTATAATTAACATCATGCATTCATATATTAATTAAAGATAATCCTATATTCATACATTCATATATCATATATCATATATTCATACATGAACAATATACATTAATACATTCATATATCATATATCATATATTCATGCATGAACAATATACATTAATACAATCATATATTACTTAAAAACAAAACAAAAATATTTAAATAACACATTAAAAAACATTAGGCTATTTATTATAAATAAACGAGCAATAACATTCCTATCTTCAATCTTCATTTACAAACAGCAAATTAAAGAAATTAAAACATTATTTTCATATATTCAAAAATTATATTCACACATTTCACACTGACTTATAATAAAAGAAAATATAATCTAACACACATTTCATATATTTACATATTTAATATAAACAATTACTTAAAATATACATTAAAAAATACCTCTTGAAGACTTATCAAAATGAAGATTCACTCTGCAATGGACGTCCACTTGAAACCTTCACCCTGATACAACAAACATGGCAACGAGATTATAACCCTAATACAACAAAAATGACAACGAGATTAGAAACTTATGAATATAGTATACAATACTATTATAAAAACTTTCTTAACCATTATATACCTTCAATAAACCTTGCTAATACTGGAACTTCAGCTAACTCCTTCAACTTTAGTAGCTAACTCCTTCAACCTTCACCACACTCCACGAATACACCAAGTGGATGAAGTTGTCCAACATTCACCTTCACAAGCTTAACCTCCACAACTTAAACAACAAGTACCTTCACTTTCTTTAGAAGTCCTTCACCTACAACACAAACAAAACAGAGCTTAGGTTAGGGTGGTTGTGCATCTTCACCTTCGTCACCATCCACAGACTCCCAGCCAGTGTCCATCCTCCCCTCCACATCCTCCACCTTGGTCACCTTCATGCCATTTCAGCCACAACAACAACAATGGCCCAACTGCAGCAGTAGACCGGCAACAGCAGCAGTAGCGGACCGAGAAGAAGCACCACAGCACCGGACCGGGAAGAAGCAGCAACACCACCAGCACCATCAGCGGACCGGGAAGAAGCACCACAGCACCGGACCGGGAAGAAGCAGCAACACCACTAGCACCAGCAACAGACTGGGAAGAAGCACCACAGCACCGGACCGCGAAGAAGCAGCAACACCACCAGCACCACCAGCAGACCGGGAAGAAGCACCACCAGCAACGGACCAAGAAGAAGCAGCACCAGTAGCGAAAGAAGAAGCAGCAGGAGCGAAACAAGAAGAAGAAGAAGAAGAAGAAGATGGCTGTAACGAAAGAAGAAGAAGAAGATGGCTGCGAAGAAGAAGGAGAAGAAGATGGTTGTAACCGGATACAAATGCAATCCGGATATACCAAATACGGAAATTGAAGAAAGGGCTGTAACCGGATACGAGCTTCAGTGATCCGGATACATGCACCTGCGAATCCAAAAAACCATATTCGGATATGGCTTCTCACTTTTGTGAAATGGTAACTGGATACACCATGCACCAACCTGTAACCCAGCTTCTTCTTCGTCTACACCCGGTGGTAGTAACCCGTAACCCAGCTTCTTCTTCGTCTACACCCCCTGGCAGCCATTTCCTTCCCTTCAAAAACACCACTACTCCTGCAAATTTTGTTACACAGTGCTATAGAAACCTCACCTCCTTTTTCTTCTTCACACCCAACCACCTTTCCCTTGCGCAGCAGTAGACAATTCTTCTTCTCCTTCAAACAGATACAACATACATACACCATATTAATACATGGTCAAAAAGCTATATCAGCAGTGCAGCGTTGTGTATTATCAAGAGGAGGAATCTTTCCTGTGCAACGTGACCAGGCTGTAGCTTCTCAGGAATCTTCACTGTGTGACCATGGCTGTAGCTTCAGGAATCTTCACTGTTCTTCTGGCATGCAGCCACTCGTGAATAGTTTTATGGTGGTTTGAAATTTTATTATTATATGAGAATAATAACAAATCACAAAAGGGCAGATTAGGCAAATCACCCTTCTTCCTTGCAAATCATCCCAGTTAAGAGAGTGATGCTACAGTACGTGAATCTCGCTGTTACCTTCGATTCATCGCTCACAATACTACGCAAGTGAACACCCTGCATTTTTAATCCATCGTTCTCTTTCTCTCCTTAACAGTGTATCACCTCAAAGTGAACAGACCCTAAATAAAAAAAATGTTTTGTTATACCAAAATAATAAAATATTCGACCCTATTCTTCCAATTTGAGAACGAAAAAATATAAAAGAGTATCTTATATAAAAGAGTACGAATAAAAAAATTTCTAATGTTATTTAATTTTCTTTTATAATTTTCCAAACAAATAATTACTAATTTTAAGATTAAAAAATTTGTAATTAATTGTAATTTTGCATTCATTGGAGTGTGAGTGTCCACAAATTATTAGAAGGTGAATAATTAGTTGTTAGGTAAAGAGTAATAGTTTTCTTCCTTTGGAAGCAAAATTAGATTTTCCAAATATCTATCTAAACTCAGAATATAAGACATAAATTCCCAAATCATTGCCATATTGCCATTAAACCACGTTTCTCCCATGTTTTTTCAATACCTAAAACTCAAACATTTTTTTTATTGTGCTTTATATTTACAAATATGGGATATTATAATCATTACAAAATTATTATATTTGCAATGACTAATGCCATGGATTCCTAAAGTAGATAGTACATGATTTTTCTAATGTTATTAAAAGTAAAAAAAAAAAGATTTTATGTAAGTTTCTAAAAGATAAAAAAAAGATACAAAAATAATAAATAGGAAAATTTCCAATAATAACCTTGAAAGATATAGTAGGTAAAAGGTCTTGCATGAGGTTGCAAATAATGAGTAATAGTTAAATGATAGAGCGACAAAGGGCTTTAAGGAAATGGATGGCAATAGTTTAGTTATACTTAATGGTGACTTTGCATTTGTCACCCACCAATGCATCATTCCTTTAATATCACGTCTTTTACCTTTTGTTTCCTATTATTTGTTCGTCTCTTTTATTTTCTCATGCATTGTTATATTTGGTAACCTAACCAATTTATTTTCAAATGTCTCTAGTCCTTAATTTCATTCTCTTTGAAAAGCATTTATTTATTTTTAACTTAATTAATTTTTAATACGGTCCTCTAATTTTATTTCAATTTTCAAAAAATCTTCATAATTTTTTATTTTTCTATTTTAGTCCTTTTTATTTTTAAAAACATCAAATATTGTTGTTTAGTTATTTTAAAACATCAAATTTAGTCATTTAGTTTTTTAAAGACATTCATTTTGATTGTTCTTGATCCTTTAATTCCATTCCATTAATCGTAGGTTTATGTTTCTTAGATCATCATCATTCATGCTCAAACAAGAAAGCAATCACCAACCAAATTAAAAAAATGAACAACTTTGATGTTTTTATAAAGAATTAAATTGAAAAAATTAATAACCAGTGTTCTTTTTAAAAATTTGAATGAAATTAAATTATCAAATTAGAAATTAAACCTTTCTTTTTTGTGTGCCACACAACAGTTTTGTATTCGTTCTATAAATTTATTTTTAGTACAATTTGATTACACATCTTCATTTCCATATAACACAAATCTCAATTTTCTTAAATTAAATCATTTTTAGTCATACATTGATTATTTATTTTTTTAAAATATTTGTATTTATTATTTATTTTTTACTTATATTTTCACGTGTTCAATTATGTAAATTCACAACGCGATCCTCTTAATATTTAATCATTGATAACAACACATTCTCTTGTTGTGATTTTTACAATTTTAGTAAATAAATAAATTAATTAATATTTGAAGGTTTAAGAGTATAGCTCTTATCCAACAAAAATAAAATGAGATCAAAATCTGGATGAAATTTTTATTTCAAAAATAGAGATAAGATAATCAAATATGCACTCACTCCATGTATTATCATTGTTAGTTTTAATGTTGATAATCGTGAAAAACCATTTCACTTCACAAATTAATTTTATAAACTTAAGTTAGATATAATTAAACTTACTAAAATCAGCATATCCTAACCATATTCCTTCCAATGGTTATGTACTATGCTATAGAATCCTTTATAAAAATATAATCAGATACTCTAAAGATTATTCTTTAATCCAATATTAGTATTTATTGATATAGTTCTTATATCTAAAAGCGTGTATTTCGATTACTAATATTTTTAAGATATATATTATTAGAAGTGAATACAAATTTCACTTTATAAGATTTGTGAAATTGAATTAGCTTTTTAGTCTACTAATTAATATATATATATATATATATATATATATATATATATATATATATATATATATATATATATATATATAATAATAATAATAGTTTCATATGTAATCTCTAGTTAATTTCTAAGATATCGGCTTATTTCTAATTAATTAGCTGCATTATTTTATTCACTTTTAAAATGTCAGAATAAAATACAAGTTTTTATATCTTAAAACAATAATTTACACACGACTGACCTTCTTCTTTTGTATTGTATATTTCCCAAATATTTATCCAACAACTTATCAAAACTGAGAATTGTTTGGCAAAAAAGCCTTTACCTTCATCTTGCAACTTGTAGCATTCAAACAAAACATAATCATATTATGCTATCTAATGTGACAAAACTGCTATAACACATCATTGTAAAAATGAAACTAAAGATTAATAGGCCAAGTTAATAAAAGAGAACAAAATCATGCTAAAGTTCAAGAAAACTCCTTCTCCAATCTCAAATCTTGGTGTTTTGAGGATCCCTTTGAGATATCAATCTCAATTAAGTTTTCATCCTCATTCATCTCATCAATTTCTTCCAAGAGCTCTGTGAAACGTTGCTGTTTGAAAAAGCATTCTGGCCGGAACTCTGAAAAGTGATTGTTTGGAAGTTTGATTTCAATCAAGCCATCCTCCTCCTCATCATAATCATCACAATCATCACTATAAATCGCCAAGTTATCAGATATATCAAGATTTTGATTTCTACTGTGATGAATCTCAGAACTTTCTCCACTCATGGTTGAGCTGCTGTTGCTTTCAGTATCTGACTTTGGATCAGCTTGTTGCTCATACTTCTCAACACTGACTTCAAAACCTTTATCAGTGATGTTCCTGCTTTCACAATCTAATGGAAACGAGGATTCTGACTGTGCTTGAACTTGGCTCTGACAAGTTTCATTTTGTTGGGTAGTAATATCTTCTAATGAAGGCTGTATTTCCAATTTCTTCTGATTATCTTGGACGAGATTTTCATGTAAGGACCCTTTTTTCTTTGTCATTGTGACAAGAAACGTGGTAGATAGAAGAACAATCAGCAGGGTAAGAAGGGAAGGAGAGGATTCAGAAACTGAAAAGAAAATGAAAATTGAAAACAGAAGGACAAGAACCAGAACGATTGGTGATAATAAACTGCCAAAATTTGAACACAGCTTGTGACAGATCTGTTGCTTTGTTACTTTCACCATGATCATTAGCTAGAAATATACTTCTTGTGTAAAATCCAAACCAAATGAAAAGGCTGCAAGAAGATATACTTCTTGTTAATAAGGAGAAGGTCTTTGGAAAAGACTAAAAGAAAGAAGCAGAAATTTTTTCAATCTGTATTGCTTAAAATACAGATTGTGAGAGCAAAGTTAGAGATAAGTTTCAACATGATATAAAGGAATTTGGGGTGCCATGAGAGCCCTTTAAGCTATTAGTTAATAACTTTCTCCAAGTGCCCTACTTTCTATTTTTTAATCAGTTGCTAAAATGTCAAACAAGAAGAAAAGGAGGGAAATTTTTAGCTTTTCAATGTCAAACAAGACTTGTAATTGTAAGATGATGACTAGAACCCCAAAGAAAACAAGTTCTGTGAAGTTTTGAGCATGTTTCATCAAACCTGATAAGGGTGATGTCTGATTCTTGGAAGATCAAGTTCCTTTGCACTGCAGAGCAACTCTGCTAGCAAGGAATCCAACTTCAAAGCAAATTGTTTGTTCTATTTTTCTCTGGCATGGAACCTTTTATTATTCATTATCTGCATGTGATTCTCTTGGAGATAGCATGTGATTCTCTTGGAGATAGCAAAGCTGTCTTTTTCCCGAGAATATTTACAACCTCAAAGCCTTGGACTTGTCGATGCATGTGCCAGCACACATGGCTAGATACCTGACCCAAGAAAACAATTTTATCAAATCAATGGATAATGTGCTCAACAAGGACCTTGCTTCTCCCTCTGTTTCACTCGCAACCAAACAAAACCCATTTGCAGAAACCCAACACACCGATTCAGGAAACTACAGATTTCTCCAAACAACACTTCTTTACGGGAGTTCCTTTCTTGAGACACTAAGACACTTTTCCGTACTACATTTCCATCACTTGCATCAAGCGAATGTTCAGAATTTAAGTCTGACTCTAAGTCCGGTAAAAATAAAAAAAATAGAACATCATATAAATATAAATATAAATATAAATATAAAAATAAAAATAAAAAGTCTATTAATCCATTACTTTAAGATTTTGGATTGAAAATATTCTTAATAAATCAAATTCATATTTGTACCGTATTATCATATGGTCACATAAAGAACCCTGATTAGGTAAGATCATCAAAAAAAGGTGATCGGTTCAAATAGGTTGTAATCAACACCACAATAGATCGTTAATTTGAGATAAGAGAACTATGCTTGTTAATCGATCGTACGATTATAAAGAAAGAATTATGGACGGGCAAACGGCCGACCCAACACCCTAAACATTGTTTCTAATTAATATTATTACTGGTAAGTGTTACTTAGTAGATAATGAATTAAGATTGGGTCATGATTAGGATTTCACTAATCTCATACTTATCTCGAAACCTATAAATATGAAACCTATATATAAAGGTTAAAGATAATAAGATAGGTAATACAATTTGTTGTGAATTTTAAATTTTTTTATAGCTTAATTGGAATAATCACTTACTTGAGCATAAAAAATATCTAAACAAATTTAGAATAAAGTGTAAAAAGTGTTTTGTGAAAATCGTGGATCCTACATTCGAAATAATTTTTTGCTCCAGTGGAATGAAATTTGAGTATGATGGCAGGTTGACTAAACTCCCCAGCAAACACAACTACAATTCTTAATAAACTAAGACACATTAAATAAGCAATCAGCAATGTTCTTTAATTAATGAATAATCCACTTTCTACTATTATTACCTAGGTTCATTATACATACAAAAGTAATTGTCCTCAAAGTCCTTTTCTGCTTCTGCATGTCATGCTCATGCAGACTTTAATGGAGTGGAGGCCCCATTATGGAAGATATCCATAACATTCTCAGCTACTCTCCATTCCTTTCCTGTTCCACTCTATATCAGCTATCAGGACCAACTGCTTCCAATTTTCATTGCTACAAGACTTTTAAAACAAGCTAAAAATAATGATATATAAATTATTTAAAAGATTAAAAAAATATTTAAATTATTTCTAATTTCAACTCCTAAAATATTTAGCGTAATCAAACAATATCATAAACGTGAAATGCACCTGTCAGCTTTTTCACCCTTTTCTGCATTGTTCTATACAATCCTTAGCCTTAATCCCTCTCATAATCATTTGCTCGTGCCAACGCAGAAATGATGCTATAGAAAATGAAGAACAACAGACAAGAAAGACATGGAAACAGAGGCCATTCACAAAAAGACATCCATCGCATTGATCAAATGCTTTATCGTGACCTTTATTTGATTGTGTTTCTTGGTGGAAAATCTTGTGGATTATTATGCCTTCTCCTCAATGATTATTGTTCTTGACATTTTTAAAAGTCTATCACTTTTCATCATTTGTTTAATAATATTTTTTATTGTATCATCATTATAGTATGCCTTAAAGTAAATTGAGTGTAATTAGTTTTTAATTCTAATATATAGTTGAGATAAGTGTTTAAATTACTATCAAGTTCATTTTAATTTGAAATGTATGTTATCATAAGTTCAATTAAAACGAACCACTCTCTATTAGTTTCACAGTGACTTTATAACATGAATGATTGAATAACATTGAAAGTAAAAATAATGATAAGTTAGAATTGGTTGTATTCCAAGTTGGAATATATTAAATTGATATTTTAAATTATATAATTTAAAACTATATTTTAAATTTCATTATGCAGAATTATATTTCAAATTATGTGATAAGATTATCCTTTTTAATAAATTGGAAGGAGTTGTAACACAAATATATTGGTCATGGAAATGAGAGAATAATATAAAAATGTGTGAAAAGGAAAATATTATATTAAAGTTATAATGAATAATTTTTTTCATTTAAATATTGCTAATGGAATATTGATTAGGAATTAAAATACAAGAAGGACAACTTTTATAAAAATGACCTGATAAATAATTTTTGCGAATCTTTTCTTTAATAAATTGTCAATCATCCTCCTACCAAAAAAGGAAAAAAAAAACAAGCATATGCTCTGAAGAATCCCATTCGAGAATGTCAATGACAAAACTACCCTTTAGCAGTGGAGAACTTCAGTCCAATCTCTACACTATTTTGCCCCAAATCAAAGGGGTAATTCAGGCACGCGACCGAACGCGCACAGTGAAACCCTAGAGTTGGGGTTTAATTGCCCTCTCAATTTCCTCCACAAAGAAAGCATCTTCAAACACTCGATCGATTGATTATTAACGTAATATTCTTTCTCGAGATTTGTGTTGGTGAAATTTTGGGTGTTCTCTCTTCAACCGGGCTTCATCGCCCAGCTCGCGTTCAAATCCATGGTCGTCAGTTTACGATGGACCCCTCTCCTCAGATTCAACAACAAGAAGACGAGTGGGGTATGCCATTGTTTTCCCTTCAATTTTTGTCTTTTCTGGTTCCGGATGACACCACCGGGAACAAAGAACGAGGGTAGAAAAAAGGGATCTTTTGAGGTTGTTTGTGTTGTGTGTTTTCTTATTTTTCTTTCGAGGGGTGGGGTTTTACTGATGGATTTGTAAATGGGGCGTTTTTAGATTGTTGAAGACTGCAATGATGATTTGATTCTGCGTTAGTTTCAGATTGAATCTTATTGATATATTGCATCTATATGGATCTTATTTGAATCACAAAGCAAAAATTTTGAAATTGGATTGGTTATTATTATTGTTGTTGATTAATTTGCTGTTCTAGTTTGCGGGGTTGTCATCTTTTCTGATTTTTTTTTCTCTCTGGGGCCATTGCCTGTGGCGCTCGATGCTTATCTTAGGAGCATATCCGTCTGGAATGCTTATAGGTCCATCTTAATTTGATATCCTGCTGATTCAATTTTTTATGCTGTTTATTTATTTTTACACTAACTATGGAGAATTTAGTTTGGGTTGAAATCATGTCCTAGCATACAGAGAATTTTAGCACTGAATTAGGTTTATTATTGTATGTTCTTTATGTTTATTCTTGCGGATGAATGTTTTTAAGTTTTGTGATTTATTTTGCTGTACGTTTGCAATGAAAATGAACTACTCTGTGACTGTCTTTGGAGATTCTTACCCACTAACTATGGAATAGTTATTTCTTTCCTCTGAGATGTATGCATCTTAACATTTAACTTCTTCGGGTAAAAAATGCATTTGATTTTTAATGGGTGGACTATTTTTTGTCGTAGACACTGATGGATTTGTGATTCCAAGTTTGGGAATTGGAGACTCTGATCAAAGTAAACCTCATGTTTCTACTGTAGAATCTTCGAATTCTGCATCAAAGGTTAGCTAAAGAAAATATTCTTATTGGAGACTATAATTTGCTGGTTTTAGACTTTGATGATGCTGGTTGCGTAGAAAATCTGAATGCTAACTACCTTAGTTTGTTGTAGGCTAAGAAGGAAGAGAACATCTATCTGGGCCCACACGGAGCACCTCCTTCACTAGCAAAACAGCAAGAGCTAAATTCGTCTAACCGGAAGCAGAGGCTGAAGCAGAAGCTGAAAGAAGCTGACAAGAGAAATGGTGGGATGGGTAGGGAGAACAAGGTGGATAATTTGAGGGAGCTTGTGGGTGGGGGCAGTGTGAACTTGGTAAAGGGATCCCCCAAAGACTGGTTAGATCCACATTGCCAAGAAGCTCAGTTTGAGAGAAGGTAATGCATTGGAGATTTTGGTGTCTTTGGACTATTTTTTCTTGGAGATTGTCCACTTTAGCACCTTTTGTTATACAGTTTGATGTTTCTCTCGAGACTCCCAATTTGGGAGGTTATGTACCATGATAATAAATTTATCACTTAGGGTTTGTTTGGAAATGTGGTAGGGTGATGTTGAAGAGAAGTTTAGTACTTTTCAATTGGTAGGGTGATGTTGAAGAGAAGTTTAGTACTTTTCAATTTATTGTACGAAGGTTGAGTTGAATGGCATTGCAATCCAAACACACTCAGAAGATGTAGTCCAAACACTCACTTAGAAGGTTGAGATGGATGGAACTGTAATCCAATCGCACTCTTAGTCGATTGATAATAAAGATCTTGTGCCGCACAGTAAACTGTAGCTATTTGTGGGAATGGACTTGACATCTTGATCTAAATATCGCCTATTAATGCAGACCAAATAAAAATATTAAGGTGCTAATGAATTTCCTTAATACACTGGCCAACCAGATTTATTATTGGAAAGAGAGATATGGATAAATCAATAGTCATATTAGATTCTGAATCCAACTCATGGGAGAAATAGTAAGTATAACTGATAAAAGAAATTAACAGTCCTCACTTTGAATACCTTGTCATCACGATAGAGTTTACAAAAGTTTGGAGACTTCTAGTTACAAACAAGTGTGCCAACGAATGACATATCTCCCCCAGTCAAACCCCCAGTTCTAACTATCTATATCAATCACCAAAATATCCTCACTTCTAACTTCTAAGTGGTCACTGCCATCCGAGGCAGGCGTTAAGCACTTACCCAGTGGCATTAAAAATTCAAAACTCTGAGGAAACCTATTCATTCGATGCCCAAGAACTCCAATCCAGCGGCTTTCGGTGTCAAACCCAGCTCAGACAAGTATTCAACATTACAGAACTTGCTCAAATGTCTCATTCCACTATCGCAGAGTATGGTCACAACGGTATGGCCAGGGCCAATTGCCTGTGCTACTCTAACTGCTCCGACACAGTTCATTGCAGATGAACTCCCGAGGAAGAGCCCATCGTTCTTCAAAAGAAACCTGATACATGCATCATTTCATGTAATCATTCTTCTGGTTGAGATACAGAAAGTAAAAGAACAAACAAATGAAAAGTGGGAAGCCAACAACAGAGTAAGTAACAACCTAGCCATTTCAACAGCCTCCCTATCGGTGCCTCTAAAGGCGCCATTAAGTTTTGCCATCGCAAAATTCTTTGTTATCCTGTTAATTCCAATTCCTTCTGTTATAGTGTCAAATGGATTCTTAAGTCTTTTTCCTTCAGCCTCCTCTTTGGTGTACATCACTCCCCGAGTTACCTTATTATACAAACCAGAACCTGGAGGATCTACGAGGAAGCATTTGATTTCTGGATTCTTTTCCTGTTTAACATGAGACAAGAAATATATCAGACAACTTTCACACCCAAAATGGAATCTAAAAAGTGGAGGAAAGTGTGCTGTGGTCAAACCTGAAGAAACGTAGAAACACCAGCCACAGTGCCACCAGTGCCTGCTGCTGCAACAAATGCGTCTAACTTTCCATTGGTCTGTTCCCAAATCTCAGGCCCTGTACCCTGGTAATGGGCCCTGAAGTTCGCTAAGTTTTCAAACTGATCTGCAAAAAACCCACCTTGGCAGTCACTAGGAAACAGAGAGCTATAATGGTATCCATCAGATTCATAACCATTTATTTTCGCAGTGTCCTTGTCATTCAGTTGTAAATTTCTCTGTTTCAGCGCAAACTCATTTGCTTCAGATGCCCGTCTTCTTGCGATATTTACAAAATGGTCTTTGTGAGTAATGGACACTGGTCGCACTCTTTCAACAGTTGCCCCAAGGGCTTCAAGTATTTGAGACTGAAGATTGATCCATGCAAGACAATCATCAATCAGATACAAAATCCTTACAAGAAATTATTAGAAGGTATGCGACTAATCACCACATAACATGCATTCAAGCGTTATTAATTCATTTTTACACAGTGGAAAATTTGATGATGTGTCATGTAGAGATTCACCAAGACTATAGATGCGTGGTAGTCTCCGAGAACCTAAGTTGATATTCAACAAGTACTTACGTATAAGTTGTTTATATAATTAAAAGGAAATTAAGATTAAACAGATTTCTTATACGCTATAAGCTGTTTTCACAAGAAATCCTGCACAGCTTATTGAAAGAAGAAAACAACATATAGACATATCACAAGCTCTCCAAATAAGCTGTACACAAGTTCTTCTAAACGGCAAAAAATGGTCAAACCTTCTAAGTTTAGGACGAGATTGATTAGCAGACTTGGTGGATTACATTACAATAATTATAAAATACCTTCTCAATGGCAGCATCATCTGGTATAACCACGTGGGTCTTGCACCCATAGGCAGGAGCAACAGTAGCAATGCTAATGGCAGTACTTCCAGCACTCCCTTCAGTGACTATTCCACCTGGACGTAGCTGGCCAGATTCCAGAGCCTGCGCAATCAACCATAGAGAAAATCTTCAGGCTGATACGTATATGTAATCAGATTGAGAATGAATGAACAGTGTGACAAAATTGACATTCATCCCCAACGAAAACAAAAGGATAAATAAATAAATAAGTAGAGAATAGTGAGACATCGATAGGATGAACCGAAGCTTTGATAATTGTATGAAAAACAGTGAGTAACAGCACACGCGAATGATTGAAACTACTTTGAATTAACCTCTTGAATTATTTGAAGAGCAACACGGTCCTTGACACTGCCTCCGGGATTCAAGAACTCGCACTTGCCGAGAATCTGAGGAGAAATTGGTGGTTAGCGAAATGAATTCGTAAAGATAGGAGATGAGCAAAGATAGACAGTTACTTGACAACCAGTGGCGTCGGAGAGGCTGTTGATCCGAATGAGAGGGGTGTTACCGATGGCCTCCACGACCCCATTCTTCCTTGATATGTTCTTCTTCTTGGAGCGGCGGTCACAGATTAAATAGGTTGTGAGAGCGACTGAGATGAAGATTGCGACACCAACACCCACGGCGCCCGCGCTTCTCGCTGCCACCGGCGCCATTTTTCCTTTCCACCCTCTGTTTCTCTGCTCCACAACCGCCATTTCCAACACCATAAACAAAAATCAAAGTTATTGGGCTTTCTCTCATGCTTGGACCTCCATTTTTCTACTGGCCCATTTACAATGACAGTCCCCCAAAATTGCTCCTACACCTTCCCATTTTTCGAGCACTAAAAAATACGGATATTAGTATATTAAATTTTTTAATATATTTTAAAAGGAAAATGATACTTGAACAACCATTTTTTACAACATTTAGACACGCGCACACGTGTCTAAATTTGAGTGATCCAGTTGGAAAAATTAAATAAAAATGGATCACTCAAATTTAGATACGTGTGCGCGTGTCTAAATGTTGTCAAAAATGGTTGTTCAAGTGTTATTTTCCATTTTAAAATATAAAAATTAACGTCATAAGTGTATTTTAAAAGTGTAATCAATGTATATTTTGATAACCTAACAAATTAAAGGATAAACAAAAATATATTTTGAAATATATAAACATTTTATATTTAATATTATTGTTTTGAAGTACAAAAATTTATTTATGATCATCTCTGAATCATTATCAAGATAAAAAATGTGATTTGGAATGAAAATAGTGTGTCCCTCCTCCTCAGTTGAAATTCCGAAAAATCAAGCAAAGAAACACTTTTGTCTGAGAGATTCTCTCTCTGCCGACCTTGCACATCGTTCCCATGGAGGTCCAAGAGAAGTTGTTCAAGTTCAGATACCATTTTCTCGGGGCACTTCTCTTCTGTCTCACCATCTTCTCTCTCACAATCATGGCTCCAAGATTCCTCACTCTCTTGGCCTATTTCTGGCCACTTTTCCTCTCCACTGCCCTAGTCTTTGCCCTTGTCTTCTTCATCGCTAGGACTTCCCATTTGCCCCCCTCCGACGCCACTTCCCTCTACAGCGCCGGCC
This sequence comes from Vigna angularis, assembly GCF_016808095.1. Classification (NCBI taxonomy): domain Eukaryota; kingdom Viridiplantae; phylum Streptophyta; class Magnoliopsida; order Fabales; family Fabaceae; genus Vigna; species Vigna angularis. The sequence goes on from NC_068976.1 coordinate 19,288,530, forward strand.
AAGGCCTCCTCGATTACGTTGCCGGCCACCATGATCTGCCCTCCGACACTCGCCACAAGTCTGACTAATCAAGGTTAGGTCATTATCTAGCACCCATCTATTTTCTTCTTTCAAAGTATTCAAATGTCGGTTAATTGAAGAAAAGAGACAGTCTTTCATGGCAAACCGCTAAAAGGTGTTTGTTTCGTATAAATTATGTTTTGAGGTTCTTAAGAATAATTATGTCTTGTTGGGCCATTTAACGGTTGGATCGTTTCAATTAGCTTTGTAATTCTCTCTTGTTTCGAAAATTGTTTCTGCAGAAAAAACCGGGATAAAGTTAAAACGGAGTTGATGCTATGACAGTGTTTTTAGAATTTGCTGATGGTGAAGGAAGAGAACTCCTGGTACATGTTGATAACAGCCGCGTTACTTCAACATATCTCTATTGTCTCTTTTATGACATGTAACTTTAAGGCATTTAAATTTTCTAATTTTAATTTATTTTTCCTTGTACATTGATATGAAGTTTAAATTTACAATTTGAAAGAAATTATTCAGATAAATTGCTTATGATAATTTGAAAAAAAATGGACCAGTTTGTTTGTCAGAAGTTTACAGCCTTACACGCATTAAACTAAATCAATAAATCAATATTATTTAATGATTTAGTAGCCAAATCCAATTTGGTTCATTTGCCATTCGATTTCAAAAGTTAAATTTCACTTAACTTATTACATGCAGGCGAGTTGAAAGGATGTGTCATTTAATTTTATAAAAAAAAAATACAATTTTTATTCTTTTTTAATATGAAAACTGAAACTAAATTTTAAATTATTAAACTAAATATGATAAGAAAATATCATATTAATATACATGTAATAATCATTATATATATATATATATAATAGATTATCAATAAAATAAAATTTTAAATGTATAAATTATTGAGATTATTAAACCATAAAATTTAACAAAAGGAGGAATAATTGTCAATAAACTTCTTATATGAATGAGATGAGTTAGATTGTAGTCTTTTTTTTTTAACCTAATTATAAATGGGTGTTGCTCCCTTTACCACCACCCCTCCTCCCTCCACCACCTCATTCATATTTTATCTTTTTCTTTATTTTTTCATTCCTATTTTACACTTAGTAAAATTTTAGGGTTAATATTTTTTAACCTCTATCCACTCCAATCATTTACATGTATCCAGCGACAACTCTCTTTCCTCTTTATCGTTCGTCCACTCATTATTTTATTGTGCGCAATTGATCAACCGTTTAAACGGATGTTGACATCCGATGTATGCTCACATCCGTTTAAAGTTACATGTTTATTTTTATTAGTTTATTTTTTATATTAATTTTGGAGATATTTTAATAATGTAATTTATATGTTTTGATGTATTATTTTTGAATATATTTTTGATGTATTTTAATAATGTATTTTTGAAGATCTTTATTGTTATTAGTTTATTTTTATATTTTTTTGTATTTTACAGTTATATATAATTAGTTTTTTGTTTTAATGTTTTTGTATAATATATATTTTTTATTCTTTAACAATTTATAATTATATAAAAAATTATTTATTAGTTTAATTATATGAAATATATAATTTTATTATATTAATATTTTTGTAATTAAAACAAATAGATATGATAGTGTTGGGGAGTGGGAATCTGAAGAGAGAGAAGGAGAGTTGAGAGGTGGGGATGAGTAAAAAGTAAAAATGAGTAGAAAGATAATGTTTGAGTTTAAAGTAAATAAATAGGGTTAAAAGTAAAAAATGTTATTTTTGTAATTAAATTTCTTTTGGAGAAGTGGTGGTGATGGAGGGAGCAACACCCTTATAAAAATAGTCATGCCAATGAAAAGTAGTATGTAATATTTGGTGCTAAAATTTAAAAGTTGAAAAAAACAGAAAGAATAAAGTGGGAAAATAAAAAGCTCAAAGGAAATTTTAGTTTTTTAAAATTTCAAAACTTAAAACTCAACTATAATAAACAGAGGCATAGCTTATTTAAAATATTCGTTTGTTAATTAATTTACATAATTAGTATTTAACTGTTGTACTAATTAGATTAATTCGCTCAAACTTCTCACTGACATATTTTAATTATCTGTGTTCTATTAATGTATATGTATAAAGGAGAAGAATTACTTCTACAGATTTTTGTTTTTTTACAAAAATACATATTCGTGAAAAATGAAAGAAATCAAATAATATATATATATATATATATATATATTTCATTTAAAAAAATATATCTTTATTTTTTGCTATGTAATGGTAGTGGGATTCTACATTTAGTTATATTAAACAAAATTAAAGTTGAAATAAAATTTTACTTATAACTTACTACAGTGTGAGTCGAACTCTATTTAATAAAATTATTTTTTATAAAAAAGAAAAAATTGCATTCACTCCTATATCAAAGCTATATTTTAGTTTTCAAAAATTAAATTTGAATTCACTTATATATCATCATTTAGCTATATTGTTTAGTTGACAACTAGGGGTCTTCAACAAATTTAAAAAATTTCATTTACATATCATAAGCTTGAAGAATTATATATTAAACACTACAGAAGATTTCTGAAGTGCAAAGTTTCAAGCTTATATTGAAGAAAAAATTAAGCATATAATATACATATATATGAATGCTTACATGAGATGTATAAGCAGCTCGGTGATTAAGTGATCAACAATTTGATAGTAGAAAAAAAAAATACTAACACTGTACCAAAATGTAATGTGTTAATCTAAGTTGAGTGAGCAAGTGTTATATCCGAAGGTGACAATGTACCAGAATCATCAACATCTAGCTGTTCAAACTCCTGCATCACAAGTGATATATCTTCTTGACTAATCTTCCCCATCTCTTTCAGTTTATAAATAACAAATTCAGCAGCCCTATGAGAAAAAAAAACACGGATAAAAGTTAATGAAACCATGCTTTCATAATTAAACGTTGTTTTTGGCGAATTTGACCGAACAATCTCCGAGCTAACTGGGATCTCAGAGTGTTCGGCCAAATCCAGCAAGAACAATTATCCGGTAAGAACAATTATATAATAATATATGACTTTCAAAGAATGCTTAACTAACCCAACAGTTCCATCCTCATCAAGATCAGCAGCCTCCAAATCTAAATTGGTCACTTTCCTTGTAAGCACCCACTTCACAAGCTCCTTTTGTCTGATTTCGGTGTTTAGCTCAGCAATGTAGAGGAAAAACTGAGCCAAAGTAATAGTACCTGTCAATATCCAAAACACGGCAAATATTCTTCCTGCTTGAGTTGAGAAGCTTTTGTCCCCATAACCAAGGGTTGTAATGGTAGAACAAACACAGTAGAATGCATCGATAACATCCAATTTCTCAACAGTGACCAGAAAAATTGTCCCTGCAGTGAAGAGAACCAAAAGGAGGAAAAAGACTACAAAAAGTTTGTATCTTGTTTTATTGGTCTCAAGCTCCCTTAATATTCCAGTTGAATCAACTTTTTGGTGCACGTGCATAGCTTTAACTAGCAAAAGTTCCTGTTTCTCAACTAAGTAATCTGCTGCTTTGCTTACAGTCAATCCGATCAATGCCATCCCAGAGAAAACAAAGGCACATGCAAGTAGTTTTGTTAGGTGGCTATCTGGCACAAGATCTCCATATCCAACAGTGGTCATTGTAACAATTGTAAAGTACAAAGCATCAAGAATTCCATCTGTTTTCGTCCCCTTGATCTGGTCCCTGACAAGAAAGAAGATTAAAGCACCTACACCTAAATATACTGCAAGGTAGATAGCCACTCTTTTATAATTTGGATGTAAATTCTGAAATATGGATGTTTTTGGATGAGTTGTTTCTTTGCATTGTGTCTCAGAAGGAACAAGATCGGTGTTAGGAGCACTTCTAGAGCGGTGTAACCTTCTCTTGTTTAAAAGCCGTTTAGCTTTTTGAGTCTCATTCAGTGATCCTGACAGCAAGGGCTCCTTTACATTATTGTTGGTCATGATGTAGGAACCGATTCGGCTGCAAGACAGTCCAACCAAGCAACATCATGTTCAAGATTCAACTTTGCAAATTACGCCCTTAGATGCCAAACAGAATCCTAGAACAAACACAACTAATGAACAAGGGCTTCTTCTTTAGCTCTTAATTTCTCAATGTCCAATTCAAAACACTTCAAATTCTAATGAAAGCTATACAAGCTTCATCATATTTAACATTCCTACTAAGTTGTCAAAATAAAAAAGTCAACGAAGTTTGGTTCTGGAAGTAAATTCAATTTCATCTCAAGGATTTTACCCTCGGAAGTATTTTCCTCTGGCCAAGGGCAACCCTGTAAGCAAAAACAGTTCCCAGCAACAGTAACCCAAAATTACAAAAAACAAATCGGAGTTTATGCCTTAAAAATAACAACTTGCAAGAGCCTTTGAATATGGTTCAATATCACAACCTAAAGCCTAGTGATCTGAGTTGGGGCAACAATGAATACTTTAAGGTTGTTCATGCGAAAGATTTGTCCTGCGGTCCATTTCAAGGAGCATGAAATTTCCTCATTTCTAGAAACAAAAACAGTACAATTCAAGTTCAACCTAACACTCTCTTCACAGAGAAAACATTTGCAAAATTTACAGATCACAGATGACTAATCAACATCGAAAAGAGAACGAAAACGAAACCATTAAGCAGTGGCGATTCCAATGAAATAGGAACCGAACTTGAAGAAGAAAGGCACGTGGTGAACTAAGAATCGAAGAGCAAACAAAACCCATCATAACAACAACAAATGTAATTCATATTCCGAGGAAAGCTCTAACCTTTGAAGTGGTTTACTGTTGCTGGAGGAGATGAGATGAGAGTATGGAAAAGGCTTCTGAAAGCTTCTGATTCAGTGTTGAAGTGGATCTAATATCACTCATAAACCAATAGAATATCTGGTTTATTTATTTAGTAGTTGTTTGTTTGATTTTCAAAAGGGACAAAACAAAAAAGTCGCATGTATGTGGTCCACGCGGTAGTTTTCGTCAACTATATTTTGGCTTCTCTTTCAAGGCTGGTTATAGATGTAAAGAAAAGGCGACATTGACATCAATTAAATTAGTTTTAATTTTTTTAATTTTTCTTTGTTTTCTTTTAATTTTTATTTATATATAAGAAATAAATTTTAAGTTTAATTTATTAAAATTGGTATGTAAGATAATATTTATATTCATTCATATACTCTAAATTTTGATTTTATAATTATTTAATAATACTTTCATATATATATATATATATATATATATATATATATATATATATATATATATATATAAGAATTTGAGGAGGGTTAAGAACAGAGGGGGAAAAAATGGAGGGAAAGAGGAGGAGGTTACGAATGGAGTCACAAGGAGAGAGTGTGCTTCTTCTCACGAAAATCAAAGGTAACAAAAGCATTGAAATTCAGTTCCCGAAAGCCGAAAAAGTTGTTATTGACATTCACCTTGAGTATCGGTTGAAGAATTGTTCTCTCTGCATTGCCAGAATTCACTCGAGTTTTGCTCACAGACCTTACTAATGGACGCTCACCACTCATTCTCATCGATCGCTTCAGAAGCTACTGCGCCGTTCCCAACGCCAACTGGTTCCGTTCTAACTCCAACTAATCACCGTTTCACCTTTTCGTTTCTGACCTTTTTTTGCAATGCAGCTTTTGTGCCTCAGATTTGCCGTACGGAAAGGAAGCTCTCACACTCCGCACGAAATCCCGCGCGCACAGACTAGGTCACTCTCGTTCTCATTTCATGACTTTGAATTATTGTGTATATTTCCTTTCGGCTATTCTTTAACTGTATACGCAATTACGAATACGAATTACGAGACTCTCTGTTTTGGATGGGTTCCGCTTTCAGTTGTCATGTTGAGGGTGATGCTGATTGTTCAGAAACTTTTGCAAGAGAACAAGCATAGCTCCAAGAGAGACATTTATTACACGTATCCTTCTTTATTTTTGGGTGAGTTTCGATTTGCTGGATGGATTGTATTCTTTCCTGTAACGTGAGAACCAAAAAATCGAGTCGAATAGTATTCATTTTCAGAACATACGGAGAAAGTTTGTCATTATTATGTATTATTGCAGTATCTCATCTTGAAACCAAATTGCCTTTGCTGATCACGAGTTTAGGACTCCCTAATTTATGGCTTCAACTGTCTTTCTCTTCTTCGTGTTTTGAGATCTTTATGCTCTGTGGATCTGGCTGTTATTATAAGTTGATGTTGCGTTAGAGTTCTAGGTTACCATTGACTAAAATACGGTTGTTGTTTCTCTACTTTTGCTTGGTCGAAATCAAGTTCCTTGGTTTTGCAAGTTTCATTTCTACCCATACAATTGCCCTTGAATGCGAAAAAAAAAAGCTCAGATGTTTCTTGTGACAAAAGTTTGCAAAAATGTACCATAATTTTAGTTATACTCAGGTTCAAATTATCACAATCTTGGATATTATGTTGTCGAAAAGCCAGTGCCAATACCTATTTAAAGTTTATGGAAAAGGTTTAACTTCTCATGACACTGGATTTTTTTCATGTATCTTTTTTTTTTTTTTTACAATGCAGATCAGTCAGTGGTGGACCAAGCAATTAATGATATATGTATTCTAATGCAGTGCAGTCGCCATAACCTTAATGTGGTAGTTTTCTGCTCTATCGTTACTTTTTTTGTCAATTTTCTTTTGGTTTGGCGAAAAAAACTTCTATTTGAGTTTCCGATATACTTGTTTTGCAACTTATTTGATGTTAAAGACAAAAAGATCCACGTTTGAGATGCTTATACTTTTTTAATTTTCCCTTTTTAGGTTTCCGCAGGGAATGGGTACAGTATGAGATCGCACTCAATCTTGGCAAATGCACTGTGTTGTCAGAATTTTCCTAATAATAATAGTAGTAGTGGTTTTATTTCCTCATGTAATAATATTTAATGAATGTGTCACTTTTTTGCATAAAAATAACATCTCGCCTCTGGCGCATCTAGAAAATAGAAATTGTTATGAAGTTCAAAGGACACGTATTTTTAATTACCTACTGCTTTAAAATTATGAGATCCCCTGTTTCATTGATTTTATAATTGATGATAGTGAGAAAATATGACTCCATTAACGTACAATAATGAGGCTAGCATTGGTTATTTTTTTCTACTGCTGCTGTAGTAATGATTAATTAATTTTCTCGAAGCTGATAATTTTTGCCTTCTATTGAGATTTTCATATTATAATGACAAGTTTAACTAGAAGGTGCTAAGACTTATGGATCAAGTTTGTTTATGCTGTAGGTTAACTATGGGCTGGATAAGGTTCTCTGAAGGAGAGAGGAAATTTGACTGCATTAGTTCTCCCAACAGTGTAAGTACTAAGAATGACCTGAATGAAGTAGTGGTTTTTACCATTTAAACTAAACGCAGACATTTGGCTTTTGTGCAGGTCCACCCCGTCCCCGTTCATGTTGAGGAAGTTAAAGGTATCCTTGTTTCCAGTTGAAAATACTGCAATTGTTCAGTTTCCTTCTTATAATTATATTTGGTACTTCATATTAAGTTAAAGTGCAAAGTGATTAGAATTGCGGAGAAACATTTCCTAACCTGATCATAGATATCATTAGTGTTGCACAATACATATTAGTTGTGGAGAAAGAATCAGGTAAACAAATGCTTTTGTTTTGGAGGAAAAGAGGAAAAAAAAACAGAAAATTCTATTGAAAAGACGGTCCATGTTGAACCCCACTTGCAGTTTTCCAAAGACTGGCAAACGACCAATTCTGCAATGTAAATCACTGTATTGTCATCACTGTAAGCAATCTTCTGAAGACACTAGTTTCTTTTGGAACAATATTTCTTTGTTTGAATTCTATCTTTATACAGGGAAGAGGCTACCCAGATATTCCTACAAGAAGGTGTGAACTTTTTTTTTCATATGCTTATGATGTTATGCTATCAAGCCATATGCCAACTGGGCTTTTCGTAAATCCTAGCAAATGTGTTTGTTTGTGCGCAAAGTTAGGAACTTACATGCTTAATATATCTCTGATTATATTCATTTTGTATACTAACAGGTTTTTGCGGCTTCTGGTAGAGAATTTGCGCCTGCCTGTTTATTGCTTGGTAGATTGTGATCCCTATGGCTTTGACATTCTAACCACTTACAGATTTGGTTCGATGGTCAGTATTTGTTAGTTTATCAATTGAGAAATACATCAACATGATTATAATTTTAAGGATCTGATTATCAAATTATAGGATCATTGAGTGGATTGAATCTATCTCTGTAATGGCGTAGTTGAAGTTTCATATCCTACCTAACTAATCTATTTCTCTGGATTATGTTAGCAAATGGCTTATGACACGAAACATCTTCGCGTCCCAGAGATACGCTGGCTTGGAGCTTTTCCTTCAGATTCCGAGAGATATTTTGTTCCAAAGCAGTGTATCCTTCCTTTGACTGCTGAGGGTAAATAAGATATTACTTGTAGTGCGTAAGATTGACCTGGTTGCCCATCTGATCTACTAATACAGTGCTCTCAATATTCCTTCTAGACAAAAGAAAAGTTGAAGCCATGTTACTTAGATGCTACCTTCAAAGGGAGGTACCACAATGGAGGTATTGATTACTTACAGTCCATGTCCTTGGCCTTCTTTTCCAAACGGATTGAGATTGTATGCTGCGTGTCTTGCCTTGTTGCTTGTGAAGGTTGGAGCTAAAGCTGATGCTCCAAAAGGGAGTAAAGTTTGAGATTGAAGCCTTATCTGCGCACGCACTTTCATTCTTGTCCGATTCTTACATCCCATCTAAAATTGAGCATAAATTGATCATGTAGCATGTTGATCTTTCATGTGTCAAGTTCTACACTAGCAACTGGATGAGGGCATGATCAGTACATGCATTTATTACAGTTTCTGGAAGATTAAGGCTCCCTAAACGATTTATTGCAGAAATATTTAGAATTGGTTCGAAATTTTCTTTCGAGAAAGTTTCTAGAACTGTGAACACAGAATGTTTCTAGAAGTTTATATTTTAATTTTCAAAATGCCTTCTGGAAATACTTGCTTTTGAAGGTTCGGCCCTATAAGAATTTTGGAAAGCCTAACCAGCTTGGGAGAACCGACACTAAAGCCGCCATATACTGAACCGACAATACTTACTAAAAAAGCCTATGCAAATTGCATTGCATATATGATAGAGAAAAAAACAAAAGTTAAGGTGTGCTTGGTTTTCATCATGTGACGACAGCACACCCATGGCATGCCATTTTTTTTTATTTCCTTTTTAATGAAATTTTATCCATTCAATGAGCATCTTTAATGTGATTTTTTATTTTGAGATCTTATCCTCTCTTTCAGTTAATCGTGAGTTTACTTCAAACGAGATTTTGTGGAAAAAAAAATATTATATTTTTATTTCAAGTGAAGATATTATAAAAATGCTCTACTATACTATATAAAATTAAAGATATTTATTTTTTATAATATATAACATCGAAATTTATCTATATAGTTTTAGTTGCAACTAAAACAAAATTGATATATACACTTATTTAATTATTTTTTATTAAACTTAAAGTGTAATTTGATTATTTTTTATTGAGTTTATATTAATTTTTTTATTGAATATTCAACATTTTATATTTTTCATGAGTTTCAGTTTTTTTTTTCAAATGACCTGATTATTATCATATTTCATCATTTTTTTTTATTTGTTTAACATGTGTTAAGAAATTTAATAAATAATAATATTATGATTAATGAATTAATAATTAATTTTTATTATTCTCCTTGTAATCGCGAGCAGGTTAATCTCGCATTTTTACGCAGAGACAAGTAAAAGAATTAAACTACACATGTTCAATCAAAAACTATAATAATTTTGAATAGTTAATAAACAAAAAGTTTAAATTAAGCCTCAATTGAAAATATTAAGAGAGATTTCCTATATGGTTAAACCTTAAAAATATTACGCTTAAAAGATAAGCACTTGAGCATTTCTTAATCAGTTATCCGAAGTAGGAGGCACTTTTCCTCTTGGATTTATATACATGTATTTACTTTCAAGTACATTATTGATATAAAATCAGTGATGTAATCAATTGCAAGCATACAGCTCCCATTTCTCATTCTCAGCATGAAATTAACTCTATTTTCAAGGGCCTAAGGCACCGAATTAGAAGACCCCACTTCATTATTTTGAATGTAGTTATATATGCATTATTGATATTGAATGGACAATCTTATGCACTGTCCCCATCAATGTGATTTATGCATACAATTTCCTACCCTTAGTTTTATACATCAAGAGCCATCAATAATTCATCTCAGATGCACCCTTGCCACATGCATACACAATCACCTTCCCTTTTGATGCAACAATGTTACATTTGTACCCTTTTATTCTTTATCTTGGATTTCCTTTCTTTCTATTATTGCCTTTCTTATGCATGCATGAACTATAGTACCCTGTGGGAGGATGTCAAGAAGACTTCACTACTGTCATGTAGTTTTTATTGTCTGATGAGAGTTAGTCCCACCTTCCTACCATGACAGAAGAGAAATATCAAACAAAAACTTTCACTTTCGAGGTTGACTTCACTTTGGTGGGGAGGATCCACATGGAACATAAACTCATTTAATGATAATCCACTTAAGAGAAACTGAAAATGAAACGCACATAGTTTTCTGCATAATCAATGTAATGACATTTATGATTTCTTGGCCATATGTACACCATTCACGTAAATAATTGACACGCATCCTTGACTCGCTTTCAGAGATAAAAACAAAAGTCTCTCATTATATTTGATTTTATGAATTCTAAATAGATTAACAATATTCATCTAAGATAAGATTTCCGTACATTATGCTATGCCCTCTTGTCTTTGTTCATGAATTGGTGTTTTATAATTGATCCTAGAAAAAATCCTTGCCCTTTAGGACCATTTTTCTCCTGGTCCTTGGCTCCTCCCATAGAAATCAAAAGAGATAGACAGTAAGGAGGGACAACACACACAGATCTCTACACTAATAAGATATTATCTATTTTAGATCAGAATCTTACAGATTTGTTTTTGATACCACTCCAAAAATTAAGAAGTACATGTCCCTTTATTATTTTATCTTATGTAGAACTTTGTTTAACATAGACAACAATACTGAAGTTGTAACATGGCCCAATGGTTTTGACTCTGTGAAGGGTCCAGAAAATAGCTAGTGTTGTGTTAAACTTACATTTTTTGTTTACCATTTTATGCAGAAAGTGGTACTGCAGATGTTGTGTAAGATCATTTTGTTGGGATGAGAAATTTGATTTCAGTTTTGTGTAAGATCATTTTGTTGGGACAAGTGAACTACTTTAACAATTCTTTGAACCTGAAAGAACTGAGTCAATTATTGATATTTCATGGGCCATTCAGATTTTATATTTATGAAAGTTCACTTTCACTAGGCTGTTCTAGGTTGGGCGCATGCAATCATTGACTTGCATTTGCTACTAGCCACTTTGAGAGACCTATAACCGTACTCAGGTCAATCTTTCTGATGTATAAAAAGTAAATTTTCCGTGTTTGATGGAAGTGAAAAGAATAATAACAAAAGGACATCCGTTATAGATAATAACAGTTCTAAAGTACTGCACATGCATGCAAGTAACTGCAAAATCTGGTTTTTAGCAGAGTAACATACTTTTAACTTTGCATAGCTTCCACAGTTACAAAAAGTGTTATTGCTAAATTGATACGAATGATCATAATTTTAACATTACTGGAGCATGTAAAAGATGGTCTTTTGACAGAAATTTACAGTGATAGTAAGTAAATTATAGTGTTGATGCTTTTTATGCATACACATCTTGTATTATTAGCAATCTTTTGAAGTAAAAAAAGAAGTAAAGAGAAAGTGTACTGTAATCAGTAATTCTCTCCATCACCTTCTACCTTCTACTAACACAGATTGGTTGTATTCAAGTATGGAAAAAAGCCTCTAACAAACAAAATATAGATAAATAAAAAGAATAAGAATAAGATCGTACCATGTTTGTACTTTAAGTTTATGGGAATAATATCTATATATTATTTTTCTCAGCAATCAGTGAGTAACCAACCTTTTGGCTGAGCTGATTTCTGATGGTACAATTTGCTGTCTGGCTAATTCAATCACAAATCCATTTTCAATTATTTAGAATACTGTTGAACAATAGAGAACGACCACAGTTCAACAGGCTTTCTTACCACTTGTTGGCCAGACAATGATATAAACACTGATAACAGACAACTAATTAAACATGTTGCTATAAACATAGTACTGACATTCTTCTTAATATGAATCTCTGGTCTTAAATCACTTGTCTGTTTGCATTCATATCACTAATCTTTTCTTTAATAAAACAATAGGAACTATCACATCTACTCTGCATTAATTCTCTTTAGCACGTGAAACAACTCTAAGTACTTCTGCTATCAATCATGTGATGTGAGTTGTCTCATAATAAAAGATTGTTTCCTTTTCACCCAATTAAGATCATATCCTATATTCCAGAATACAACATTGTCCAAATTTATTTCTATTCTGGTGTATCACATCATATTGTTAAATCCTATGGCTTCATTTTAAACAAGAAATTCATGTTCAGAGCTTGCTCTTTGGTGAGATCAAGCATAAGAAGAGATATAATAGTGCAAAATTTCAGGAGATTATATATTACATACAACTACAGCTGAAAAGGATAAAGACCTCACAAATGATAACTAGGCCTCCCTAAGAATGAAAAGAAGAAGAACACTGTTGTTTGTTACTAAGTTAAACCATGACTAATTGCCGTTGAGCTTCAATTCTTAGATCTTCCTTCATCTTTCTAATGAAATCTTCAAATTTTTTATTCAACTCCTCTGTGCTCAGCATGCTGCTTTCTTCTTCTGCATGTTCTTCTTCCTCTTCTACGCTCTCTTCAATCAGAATGTAATCAATTTCTGACCCTTTATCTTGCTCTCCATCACTTACATCCAATTGTTCAGTTTCTTCATCCAGCTCCTCCTTCTCTGCTTTCAAAACTATGCAACTTCCTCTTTCTAGTCCTTCATCTACCACAATTATCTTCTCCACGTTTTCTAGTACTTCTTCTTCAGCACAGTTTTCCCTTTCTTTTACTTTCTCTGCTGCAGCGTTCTTATGCTGATCAGGCTCACTACTTTGCACCACGGTTTCTGTTATCTCCAACATTAAATCGCTGGCCCCAGTAACCGAGAACTGGGATTGTGAACCATCATCTTTTACAAACGTAGAAGGCTTATCATCAGAACTAGACCGGGAGAGAGATTTGGTGATACCAACAAAAACAAGGAGACCATTGCAGAGGAGAAACATGCTGTTCTTGTCTATGTTGTGGGTGAAGAGTTGGGAAGGGAATGTAGAGAAATAGAATTTGAAGTAATGGAGGAAAACAAGCAAGGAAGAAGGTGAGAAGAGGAAGGAACACACAGATACTGAAACGAATAATTGAGTAAACATAAGTAGATAGTAATGAGCCTTTAAGCTTTGAGTGAAGGCTGTTATGGTTTGGTTTTTAAGTTGATCCATAGTGTGCTAAAAAGAAAGGAAAGGAAAGGGTTGGTGACAGAGTTTTGTATGAGATGGTGTGGTTGGTGTATGGGAGTGACCTCCTTATATAGAGTGGTGTGTGATGATTCTTCTGTTTTTTTATTTCCTGAAATGCCCTTGGATGGCAAATAATTGTGAGGCATATGGCATATTAGGCTCAGCTGGTGTTCATGGACAGTGCCATAAATGAAGATAACTACATGCAGAGTGAGAAGCCAGTTGTCTAAGTACTGTTTGTAAGAGATATTGGCAATGTTTTCTTCATGTTCACCAATTTGAGGTTTCCATAAGGGGCAATTTTACATTTATTGATAAGAGAGTAAATTTTAAATCTAATTCAACTTTACAAAATTAGCTACACTTCTATCGCGTTAAGAAGTTGCGTCCATAAAATTAATCTTTAAAATAAATTTGTATCAATTTATATAATCTAAATTAGTTTTACTTTTAATTGATATAAGACTTTTTAGTTGATGTAAGACTTTAAACACAATTGTTAGAAATTAATCCTATGGTATAAGTTCAAAATTATGAGCTCAATGCTTATGTGTTGTTGGTGTTTGAACGTGGCATATAAGTGACAAAAAATTATCATGGAACCGCGTACCACCTAACAGTACATCTCAAATCCTATGTTATCATGCTGGCTGTGCAAGTGAGAGCTCTGTTTTTGGATTATTCCCCCACATAGGAATTAAGATTATAAATAGATTCTGATAAAATATTAAGAAGTAAATTCTAATATTAATTCACTTCAATTTAAAATATCATATTTGTATTTGTGGTAATTTGGTCTTATCTTTACACATAAAAGAAATCTCCAAAAGAAAATGATTAACATTTGGAGAATGGATGATGTCAGATTGAAAAGTTTTACTGTTTCGAGTAGTTCTGCAATTATATGTTGTTTGAGTTTTCCAATGTAAGGAAAATGAAAAGAAGAAACATGAGACAACCTGTGCTTAGAAAGAAGAGAAAGATAGACATGCATGGAAGGTGCAGTTGTAACATGGACTCTAGTTTTTGATATTTTGGCATTTCTAGAAAGCTTTAACATTGATCTACGTTTCTCCAAAGAGAGTTTAATCAAACTGAAATGACATAAGATTAGTGTCAAAAATTTATGAACAAACATCTCTACAGTTTGAACAGATAAAACACATTTGGTAATTAATCACTGTTTCATTAGTTTTAGAAAAAATTCCCACCATATAAAATTAAACAACATTCAAATATACATTAATTTCCTGTATATTTTTAACATAAAATATCATATTTTTGGTTTCAAATAAATATCATTTCTTTTTATTTTAAATAAACCGTTTTAATTAATGATATCGTGAGTTAAATTTCGTTAAATAATGTTTATGATACAAAATAATGAAAGAGATAATCTGTATTTAATAATGTTATTTATAATTAATTTTTTTGTAAGGCGGTTTATATTGCCAATAAGCATCAACTAATTAATATTTAATAGAAAGAAAAAAAATGATTATTTGTTTCGTACATAAATATAAATAAAAAAAGCGTTTATACGAAGGAACGGAATAACACGTAGCCAAACAGGGTATAGTAGAAGCTGATGGGCGATTCTTTCTCAAGAGCGCCGGAGAAAAACCCTACTTGAACCTCTTTCTCTTGCTCTCTGTCACTGCTCACAAGAATCCAACTATGTCGTTGGGAATCCTTCGATCTCGCGCGATTTCATTCGTATCGAAGCGATTTCTCTGCACCAATACAGCTTCTGCTCCTCTTCCTCCTCCTCCTTCTCCCAATGCAGCTTCCGCTCCTCTTCCTCCTCCTTCTCCCAGGCGCTGGAATTTCCTCAAATACGCCATCGTCGGTGCACTTACCGGAGCCACCGGCTTTGCCGGTTACGCTTCTTACGGTTCGTTTTTGTTTCTTTCCGTTTTCGTTGTAGTGGTTTATGGTTCATGCATTCGTAGAATCTAAGTATCTTTTGCGTGTCTCTCTGTGTGTTCGTGTGTTACTTATTTCGGAATAGCCACTTTTATAGGTTAGGGTTGTTGTTCAATTGTATTAATCTGGAATTGATGTTAGTTGATTATTCTGTTTTTCTTTTGGATCGCGATGTTCAGCTTACAGCTTGGAGGAAATAGAAGAGAAAACGAAGTCCTTCCGTGAGTCTGCCAAACACACTGCTGTTGATGGAGGCACTGCGCTCGATGTAAGTTCTGACTCCTTTTCAAGCTGTCTTCGTATTCATTCTTCTTTGCTGAATCTGTGTTTTGATCTTATTATCTGGATTTGTTAGAATCATATTGCGGGTTTAATACCTAACCTGAATTTTGTTGATGAAATGGCCTTTTGGGTTGTTGTTTATTGCTATAGGCTGCATTGGCTACTAACTTTCACATTTGTGCGTAGAATTTACTTTGCCACCATTTAATTATTTTTTTTTTCTGTGGGTGCCTGGTCCTCCACTTTAACTTTCACATAATAGTTTGATTGGGATTCAGTGACACTCTATAACACAAATTACTTTTGGTTAAAATTTATAGATAATTACAAAATCAAGAGAGACTCATTAAATAAGAAGTAAAACCCACAGAAAGTTTTGATTTTCAATAAATTTCAGCTAAAATAGAGTGTATTTAAAAGAGACTGTTGCCAACACTGCTCGTCATTTGATACAGTAGTTTTTCATTGTTCGTGTAAATCCTTTATTGATATTGGGTTAATTTCTGTTATTCTTCATCTTTTAAATGCTCTCACACTGGACCTCACTGTTACATAGTTTTGGATTCTGGCTGATTTCGATATAATAGTTGTCAGTTTCTTCAGTTTAATATATCCTAAGGTGACATGTTCTAGTCCATGTTTGGTGCAGAAATTTCAAGGTTTGCTCTATTCAACTGCAATGGCCGGTGCGTTCTCTGAGCTTTAGTCTGTACATCACTTATCCTGTATTAGGGTTGTTCTGTTCATTTAAGTAAATGACTTATGCTAACTTATTGGTCATATTCAGATAAGCCATAGGTTCTGTGTAAGCTTTAGTCTGTACATCACTTATCCTGTATTAGGGTTGCTCTGTTCATTTAAGTAAATGATTTATGCTAACTTATTGGTCATATTCAGATAAGGCATAGGTTCTGTGTAATTATAGCCGTTATATGCCCTTACATATACTGAAGATATTTTTTTTGAAAAAAAAAGTGGATGAGAATGTGGTATGTTATCAAGTTTCTTGCCACACCTATGAAGGGTGTGGGGGTAGGAAAATAAGAAATTAGGGGCAAGAACTTGCATTGTTGAGGAGCGTCACTGGATACAAATTGACATTGTGTGGACTTTTTTTGGGGGGAGGGTTGTGGTATTCAATTCCCAATTCGTTATAAATTTGTATGCCATGCTTATTCTTTTTTACGTGATACCCCAGTGCCTACTAAAGCAGTGGAGTTTTATTTGGATTCAAGAAGGCTAATTGAAGAACTAGTTCAGGTATGTTCTTGCTTTTTAGTATGCTGATTTGGTTTACAATTGTCATTTAAAGATAATCTATTTCTTACCTTGTTTAATATGGTACTCTGGCTTCTTTTTAGAGTTATACTGAACCATATACGGACAAGCTACTTCCTGATTTGCTTCCTCAGGAGCAACATGTGTTTACTCTTGTTCTTGATCTGAATGAAACATTGATTCACTACATTTGGACGGTAAGATGTCTACTGTACCCACTTTTTCTTTGCTAGGTAGTGTTATGCTTTTTTGAGGGACAATTCCCTTTATGAGAAGTGCCATCAGGCATCACCACAGCAGCATTTTCTTTTCAACTCACTATTTTGTATTGGTTGAAATTCATGTGGGATGCACTAATCTCTTGGAGCCAATGAATTTGATACTCGTGAATTTCAACCAACAGTAAAGAGTGTGCTGCTTTGCGTACATTCCTCAATTCTTTATGTACTTTGTGTCACAAAAAATGCATTGGATCTCTTATTGCATTGCTGCGGTCCTTACTATGACTATAATATTGAATTTTACTTTCATATGGTATGTAAAGCGAGATACAGGTTGGCAGACTTTCAAAAGACCTGGAGTTGATGCCTTCTTGGAACATTTAGCTCAGTTCTATGAAATAGTAGTGTACACAGACGAACAGAATATGGTAATCTGATTCTGCTCGATATTCTCTATACTTTCCCCTGTATAAGATTTCCTTACATTTGTTGATTTGTGCAGTTTGTTGACCCTGTTATAGAAAGGCTGGATACCAAGCATTGCATTAGATATAGGCTGTCAAGGCCAGCTACTAAGTATCAAGATGGGAAACACTTCAGAGTATGTTTTTATGTTCTTATAGTATTGTCTCTCAAATTATACATATAAATTCCTGTGAAAGGAGTATAGCCAATCATGGCAAATAATAAGAACAAGTATCTTGGCGATATTGCATCGTTGTGTGTATAATATAATAATAGTAATAGATAATTTTACTTACATCTGAAGAATGTAAACAGAAAACCTACGGTTTTATCATGATACGTTGCATGTGCTTTTCTGGATATTCTTTTAATGAGATATTTTTCCCCTTTTCCATCCTTTGCTTGGCAGGATCTTTCTAAACTAAACAGAAATCCAGGAAAAGTCCTTTATTTAAGCGGCCATGCTCTGGAAAGTTGCCTGCAGCCTGAGAACTGTGTCCCCATTAAGGCATGGCAGCAGCAAGATATAGATGACACGGCCCTTTTGGATTTTATACCATTTCTTGAGTGTAAGCATTCCTTTAAGATATGTTGAAGAATGAGATCATGTTTGAATTATAATTTTTTATTTTCATATCACTCCTTCAGTGTAACTCTGTTCCCTTGAGATGTAATTATAAACAAATTCATGCTTGAAATTATTGTGGTGACTTTAATGCTTATAAAAGTTGCATTGCCTTCTCCTATATCTATTTGCAGTTGTTGCCCGTAGTAGTCCATCTGATATAAGACCAGTGCTAGCCTCTTACGAAGGATGTGATATTCCCAGTGAATTTATCAGGCGCTCTAAAGAGCATCAGAGGTAACATTTAATCTTTTAGCAAACCTGGAAGATTTATTTTTAGCATTTTCTTAATTATAAAATAAAAAACTAATGAAAGCAGTGTATATAATTTTTATAATTATAATGAACACGTAAAATTAATAACAAGAGAGCAAGTCAAACATGTTCTTGATGGCATTTGGTTTGTGTTCAATTGTGTTTTACCGATAGTTATGTGAATGTAGTGTTGTTTTCAATTTTTTTTAAGTAAATGACGAAACTAAGCTTTTGTTGTTATTTGATTTTCCTTTGCATATCTTTGAAAACAAGAAACAAATTGAAAACAAAGTGGCATTTACGTATTTGTCATTGAAAATATCTACTCTAAATGAATCAGGAATTAAACCTAATGCACCTTTACTTGTCTGGTCTAATTGCATTTCAAGTTCGCAGGGTTTTTTTGCATCAAGTTTGAGGATATTTCTATCTTTCCTTTATGTTAATGTGGCACAAGGGACGGTCTTGAGCATGGATGCTGAAGTTAGAGTGTTGTTGTATTTTCTTGTTTTCTGATCCATCTATCAGAGCACGGTTTATATTACACAATGGGATTTTGGGAGTGGGAAACAGATGGGGTGGTTTTCATAGATATCATAATTTACAATTGCTGTCTCCCCCCACCCCCACCCGCACCCGACCCAAGTTTTGACCATTTTATTTAAGGATTTGGGTGCATTGAGATAGTCTGTACTAGATGTTACGAGCTTCAAAATATTCCCATAAGTGTTGGATGTGAAGTCAAACTATATTTGTTGGGTAGTTTATGTATATCCCCATAAGATTGTGATGAAATTGCTGTTCAATCATAGAGATTGAGTTCGTGTTGGTGGATGAAGGTTCTTTTTGTGCTTTTGGTTGATACATTGGTAATTTATCCTGTTCTGTTTGGCTAACATTTTTACTCTGGGTGTTTCCAAATGATGCAGGAGAATGCAAGAACAGAAGCATCGTGGTCGCTTCTGGAAATAAGATGGCCAGTTTCATTGCAAGTCGATAACAATTGTTCTTTGTTGGGGCTAGCAAATGAGATTGTCAATTTCATTGCAAGTCGATTGATCAGTTTTCCATTGATTTTGAGGTCACTGCGAGTTGACGAGTTATTACGTACAATAGAGAAAATGTAGGTTTTGTTTTATGGGAGTCTTGCAACCCATGTCTTTGAACAATTATTTTTTTGCCTGTTGTAATTTTGTTGCTGGAAAGCACATATCAATTTAGGTGAATGGAGTTCCTTTTCACCTGATGAGTTTTTGATGCCCGAGCAAGGTTATTATTAATCTTTATTATATTTGCTCAGAATTGGCCAATGGATTCAGTTGCACAGTTTTTACAACTGACATAATAGAAGATCTTACCCGAACGAGTTATAGTTCATTTAGTTGGAACTTTCTGTTGTCACTTGTTCAGGGTATATCATTTTTATTTTGAACATTTGATGCTAGTTGCTTTCATATGAGTATTAATTATTCCTTCAATTTCATATTGAATATCGATGTAGTAATAAAAAACGGTTTTCATTTTGTCTGAGCTTTATAATTTCCAAGAAAATATTGGAAGTTTTTATTTTTATATTTCACTTTAGAGGAAGAACGTAGTGATTATTGAGATACGACTAGTGGAGTTTTAAAAAATGATAGGTCATAGATGTTAAGTTCTTTGATAGTCATCAGGGAGAATTACTTGTACTGTTCTTTCAACTATTTTTTAAAATTTAGTTCTTTTATTTTGTAAAATGTCTTTTTTTTAATATTTGGAATTAAATTGTGTAATGATATTGATGATAGCAATTAAAAAATAAAGTATGCTTTTAGTCTTATTGGGATTAGTGTTTTTTAATTCGCTGATCAAAGATTTTAATTTTTTAATTATTTAAGTACGTCAAAGGTTTTAATATTTTACGATAAATAATATTAATAATAATTCTTTTAAAATTATCACTATTCGAAATATGAGTAAATCTATACATATTTGAAATAAGATAACATATATGTTTCCTATCTCGGTCCGATCTATTAAACATTTCGTTCCATTTCGCGTTCCAAGATAATAACAGATTATTTAATTTATTTAAAGTAAATGGTCCTCCCACCAATCATTTTTATTTTTCCTTCTTCACAAGCCTTTTATTTTCATCCATTGTCCTTCTGATTTTAGTGCATTCAATAGAAGCATATCAGGGTACCAAATAACATGGCAAAGATAGTGCTTTCATTTCATGGCAAGTGCTGCTTCAAGTATTAACAAGGGTAGGAGCACATCAATATTCTCTATTACTATGATACAGATTAAGCATATGGGAGCCTGTACGTACTCTAATCACATATCACACATACACATAAAAAGCATTCAATATGTGGGATATATAAGATAATTAACAAGTACAAAACCTAATCAATTATATAATGCATCGGAATGCTATAGTCTGAGCCACTGGTCTCCATGTATGAAACTCTTCTGCAGGAAAGGCACTGCTTCATCATAGCTGAATGATTTTGACCAAGCTGCCCTGTTGCTTCTATCTGCTCCTTTTCCATTGCATTCATACTCCCCAAACACTGCAGTCCTGAAATTCCATACATATATTCTGTACATCAATTCTTTAATGCAATAATACTGTCATATCTCAACAAAGAACAAAGTTACTAACTAAGTCGTATTTTTTATGTAATCTCTTTAATTATAATAATATCTCACTTCTTTCTATCTGAGTGATTCCAATCTGACCACCCTTCAGGAATAATAATGTCATCCATATTACATTTGGAGTATATAATTCTAGAGTAGTTCCCCCATGCTCTGCCAAGGTATACTCTGCCACTTCCTCTGATACTGCACCCCACAAAAGAAAAACCTGTGTCTTCAGTTGCTGAATTCCTATGATGTGCTGCTATCGCTCCAAAGTTGTCTGCTATTGACTGAAGAAGGCAATTCTGCTCCATAGCTCTCAAGGGTCAGAATCAAATTAACTTAGTCACTAGAAAAAGGAAGGCTCATCTTATATTATTACCTCATACAGTGATTTTGCATTGCCAAAGATAAAATCAACTTTTCCTAGGATGTGGCACTTTAAGAAGTAATGGCTTCCTGTGTTGTCCAAGAGACTGTCCTGTGCTCCCTTAATCTTCACTTGATAGAACATGGCTCTTGCACTGTTCACCCTCAGTGCCACTCCTTGCATCCCTTTCACACCAGCCGTTGCAATCACTGAGTTCTGTACACAAACATTGGTGTTTGACATGATCCAAATTGTACTTGTCATGTGTAATGTAATGCAGTCACTTTTCCACAGTCATCCAATTTTTGCAATTGAATGAATTTGGATGTGTTTCAGGTTGCTTGAGTAAGAAAACAAGAGTAGTCCAATTTTCATCTGATAAATTGTAATGAATGTGTTGAAAATTTTATACAAAAAATGTGTTCTTACCTCAAAAGTGACCCCACTTGCACAGAAATAATCTGAGTCCACTCCAACTGTCGCTGTATCAAAGGTGCCCAATGCTTGGCCATTTGTGCCTTTATCAGATGACTTACTGTTCCAAGTAATAACAGGAGTTGCTGTTTGGTTTCTTTTCCCTATGAATGATACATAAGGCTTGCTCACAGGCACACGCACTTTCTCTCTGCAAATATTGCATACAAACAAAAGGGTATACAAAAACATAAGTAAAGTTTTCATTGAAAACATCAACCAAATCCCAGCTTCATTACCCAAAATATAACATTGTGCTTTCAAAAGAAGAAGAATAGGCATTATAGAAACAAGGCTTTTGATTAGAACTGAATTATAATGACACAGTGGTGATGAAATCTAACTTTGAATATGACAAAACTGCAATTTTAGAAGAAAAACATCACCAAATCTAGCATGAGTGATTACTGACCTGTAAACTCCTGGATAAATGTAAATTTTCACCCTATGTTTGTTATTAACAGGAACCATATCCACGGCACCTTGAACAGTTTTGGAGTGCCCCCAACCATATTTGTTAACAATAATAATTCTAACATCATCATGGCGCTTTAAGGTTAACCTTTGCTCATCCACCTGCAAATCTTCCCAACTGATGTAGTTCCTAATACCACCATAACCATTTTCACCTTCTGCTATAACCACATGAACCCACGTCAAGAAAACCGTCACAAACAAGAACACAACTCCGGAAGACACCAACTGCATCGTCATCATTGTGTTCCCACAAAGATTAAGAAACCAAACATATGAAGAAGGAGAGAGGGTGTGCGTGTGTCAAAAATGTTGGGGTGTTATTATAAGATCAAAGTGAGAAAATGAAACTCCAAACGAGAACAAAAAGCTTGTGTTACTGATGAATATGTGGAGTAACGGTTTATTTTTAGAGTTGAGGCGTGGAGTAGCTGATAGCAATAAATGTGAGAGCGTTATGGTGATATATATATATACACGTTCCAATCCTAGTAAGCCATGCAAATCGTTTTTATGAAACATCTAAGAAAATAAACATAGGTTCGTTTCTGGGTTTAATACAAGGAATTTAGACAACCTTGTCTATGTGACTGTAGTTTTCTTGTCTTTTTCTTAGCATAAACGTTGAAAAAATAAGACTTTGCCAAATGCAGAAGAAAGAGTGTTGGGTAACTGAAAGTGTACTTCTTTTTAAAGTTTATCCTTTTTTAAAGTTTATCATATAAATGAACAGAACGTGTGCTATATGGTGTGAAGTGATGAAGGCAACGTAAGAGCAGTTGAAAGATTCATGGGATGCAAATTTTTTAGTGTAACTTCCCAAATATACCACCTTTTTTCGTGAATCTTTCTTTTCTTTTGCTTCTTCTTTTCCCCTCCTTTATACATAAATAAAAAACTAATATATATATATATATATATAGTAACCGTTACCACCTGTTAAGAAAAAAATTAAACATTTTGAAATATTTTGCATGTGGGTAATATTTTCCTTTTCTTTTTTTCTTCTGTAACTCTGGATGTTTGATTTTCATGTGGTTTGAGCTGGGTTTTTCAAGTTATGGTTCAGATACCAGTGTGAATGTTTAAGTGTTGTTATTGTTTTGCAAAGTATATGAGTTGAGATGATGTCAAATTAATGAGTAAAATGGCAGTGAAATTATCAATTTATGTATGATTCTTAATATAATATTTGGTTAAGTTAAAGTTTAAAATGAAGATATATAATAAGGTGCAATGATGAGTGATGGTGTTTGAGTTTCATGATCCTTTCAGCTTTCATAATGAAAACTATTAACAAAAATGATTCTTTGACACGGTTAAAGCAAATTACATTCATTTGACACGCAGTGGGACCCGATAATTGTCAACATCATGAAGGATAGCTTGGTCATTTCAGTTTATGGGCTGGTGCTGAGTTGCCTTATAAAAAAGTAAATGAAACGTTGCGTTTCACTTGTTGCGTTAGGATCGTGTGTGAGATTTGAAATTTCGAAAGTTGGAGCTAGGGTTAGGATTGAGAGAGAACGAGAGAGAACGAGAGAGAACGAGAGAACGAGAGAGATCGAGGGAGAAAAAAAAGGAGAACTCCATTGCTGCCACCGGAGGCTGGACGTGATCGGAAAAGTTTGTACCAGCGAAGGTGAAGCCGAAGGAAAAGTTCGTACCGGACGTCATCGATGTGGAGCGCGGAAGGTTTGTCCCCTTTCTAATTTCTCCCCTTTGTACCGTTTGAAGAATATAAAGTATGAGTTTCTTCTTCCTTTCTTCTTTTGTCATAATTTGTCTATCTTTCTTTATATTTTTGGTTTATTTTCGGAAACCCTAGACTAAAGGGGGAAATGTCGTGAGAGATAAAATTCTGGATTGGGCAAACCTGTAGGATTATTTACTGTCCTTAGTGTTTTTGGGCTTGCTTTGCTTATTTGCAAAAGGGATTTTTGTGAACAATTTTCTATTGTACTGTTATATATGTTGTAAACTTTTCTATGACTTTAAATGATACTCTCGGATTGTGCAGGTTTTTGGAAGTGATATTGGGGGCCCAACTAATAACCTAGTACGTCTATCAATACCAATTGATACCAACACGCTCCGTTGATGACATTCTATCGAAATTGATTCCACCTCTTCACAAACCTGAAGGCACTGGATGAAAGAAGAACAATATAAATGCAACAACTTTAAAACTTTCATAATTTCCTTGCCTGTATTTCAGATTTATCGTTGTTGTTTGTTGTCGAATATTGTGCGTGGTTACATGGATGTGTTATTTAGAAAAATTTGTGAACTACTTAACTTATGTTGATCAATTTGTTGTTGCATTAAGTGCTTATGTAATGTTCGTTATGTTATAAGTTTTATATGAAGTTCATTTGGTGAAAATTAAAAGTGTTTAACTTTATGGACAACTTTATTCGGTTATTTATTGAATTGGTTTTCTACAACAATACAAGTGGTTATTTATTGAATTGGTTTTCTACACCACCACGGCTGCAGCGTCCTCTGGTTTCCTCCCCGTCAGAACTCTCTGGTTCTGGACTCGAGATCTGGTTTTTAAAGACAAGGGTCCAATTATTGAGTCACGGCTGTCTCGCTGGACCAACGTCCAATTTTCTGGACGAACGTCCACTTCTGGACGAGCGTCTGGACGAGCGTCCACTTCTGGACGACCGTCCTTCTGGACGACCGTCCTTCTGGACGACCGTCCTTCTGGATGAGCGTCTGGATGAGCGTCTGGACGAGCGTCCATCTGGTCCAGCGTCTGCACGAGCGCTAGACGAGCGTCCATGTGCCAGCGACGGACGTATGGACGAGCGTCCACTAGCAGATCGAGCGTCGACTTGATATTCTGTGGACGAGCGTCCTCTTGTGTGTGCAGGGGGCGACGAGCGTCAGCTTGCTATGAAATGTTCGTGCGCTCGTTATGTGACGAGCGTCCTGGGCGACACGGTGATGTGCTGAAACGCTGGACGCTCGGTCAGCTGGACATAGTGGACGCTCGGTCACGTGTAGAGAGCGCTCGGGCACGTCATGCATAGGCGCTGATTTGGTTACAATAACTGGTTATGTTGTTAGACCTATGTGGTTATTTTTGAATTTTATTTTGTACAACAATATTACTGGTTAAATTCAATATCAAAGTTTTAATTCTTTGATGCAGTAACTGGATATATGGACAACTTTATTCGGTTATTTACTGAATAGGTTATGTACAACAATACAAGTGTTCAACTTCAATTTCAATGTCAAATATTTTTCATACAGTAACTGGTTATCTGTTAAGTTTTATATGGTTATTTGCTCAATAACTTTTGTTCACTGCATGTTCTGCTAATTTAGTTAATAGCTTATGTACACAAAATGGACATTGGTCATTTAACACCTCCTGGAACTACATTGGACATTGGTGATACTAGTGCATAAGTAATGCAATTTGTGATCCTTCATTATACATAGTAAACAACTTAAAAAACGATAACAAAAATTGTTTCATATTCTATCATATTCCACCAACATCATTACAAGTTATATCCTACTTCATCACTTCTTCATTTGCTATAGCATTCCACAGTTCTTCATTACTGTACTTCTATGCATATTTCCTTCATGTAATACCCAATCACAAACCGTTTGTTGTCGAATAAGTTGTAATTGCTCCTGCATTGATATTACAGTTGTGAAATATTATAATTAATAACCTGTTTTCAAAAACCATATAAAACAATACAAACATATACTTAAAGAAGACCAACCATTGTGTAATCGGGCATTTTTCCTTTTATCTTTAATAACAACCCAATGAAGAAATCGGGGATAAATACATCGTCCATCAAGATGATACAAACTGATGTGTTCAACAACCCACAACTGTAAAGTTCATTACAATAGTTATATCTCTTTCAAAAAATATCATTATTTATTTTGTAATAGTTAAATAAATGAATGTATAAACATACCTGCAAAACTGTTGCACACCCAGCCATGTGTATAACTTCGTGGTAAGATCTGCTATTGTATTTATTGCATGCCCGATTCAAACTACTTACTATCAAACCATGTACAGCATCACCCCAATTGTATATATTTAGATCATTAATGTTATCTAGTTTACTAAAAGGGACACTGTTTATCACATTACTATTCCTAGGAAAATAAAATGCTCCAAAACCTAACAAAATATACAACTTGCAAAACATGTCAACACTTCTTTTGGATTTAAATGTCTTATGCTTCATCTTTTCCATTATACTTAAAATTGTGATGTCCTCATCCTTAAACAAGTCATTGACAATGCCACCGACATCATTCTCTAAATTAACACTCTCACCAACATTAGGTAAACCTAAAAACAAACAAACTTCATCAACTCTAAAAGGCACTAAATTCTCCCTAATCCTAAACGCCTTATGAACCACGTCCCACCTACTGATTAACTCTATAAGAATAGGGCTAGAAATAACCATATCATCAACCATATCCACCAACCACTTGAAAGGTGTTGACTTTAAACGTTCCTTTTGAAAGGATGATAGGCAACCGTTCACTTGAACTATATGTTGTGTCTGGACTCGATGCCTAACTCTAAGTGAGGCATGCAAGTATAAATCAAACCATATGTTACTTAATTCAATACAACAATGTGCATATTTAATAGTAAATTAATAAAAATACACCATACTTACCATTTCACTGACTTCTTTGTCCATATCACTATATCCTGCAAATTTAACAAAACAAAATAAAATTGATTGTATAATACTATGTATCTCACTTGACAGTCACATGTTCAAATTAATAAATTGGTTAAATACAATTTATCAAACTAATGCATGCATAAAGTGGAATTGTGATATTAAAATTTGAACATTGACCACTTACTGTACCAAAAAATACAATGTATCTAACTAATGCATGCATAACTAACCATAACACCACTTATTGCAGTTTAAAATGTGGACATTGATATTGTATATAAAAACTGCTACAGATGTACAAAAACCGATTTACAAATAACCACATCCGACTAACAAGATAACCAGCTACTGCAGGGAGAATATTGCAATCTGATTTCGTTTGGGAGTGGAAGAAAAGGTTGTCCTGCAAGCTCACTGGCTTAGCAGGTTGTGAAGGGTCTCATTGTTTCTAAGGCTCTCATTGTCTCATTGAATATAAAAAACTTCTACGGCAGTACAAAACCAGATTTACAAATAACCACATAGGATTAACAACATAACCACTTACTACAACTCATTACTCAACTCATGCATGCATAAAGGGTCTTAAAAACCCACCTCAGTCAACGGCATAGCGACAAAAACAAACTCAAAAGTGTAAAAAACCACCTCCCCAATTTTAAACCAAATGGACCCCGTATCACGCCTACACCCTAGGGTCAAAATGAAACTCAAAAGTCTCAACCTTTTTACTACTCTGCTTCCTGTCGCACCACACATAAAGCTCCTACATAAAACACGTTACCAGCAAAGCAACCCCAACCCCACCTCCAACATAGAACACATCACCAACAAACCAACCCCACCTCCCATCAACCCAAAAATCAGAGATTGGTCCCCCACAACCCCACATCAATAAACCGATGTAGCAAAAAATTACATTGCGACAAAAACTACACAGCCTAAGACAGAAAATAAAAAATCAAAAACCTGTACCGTAAAATTCGAAGACGAAACGCGCGACACAAATCGATACACCAAGCACACGCCTCCACAATAAACCAATGAAGCGCCTCAATAACGTTCACAACAAACGACTAAGGTGTCTGAAAGATGAAACTGAGAACCATATGACAGTGGTGGAAATCGAGTTTCTTAAGAAAACTCAAATGGGGATTTCGATTCTGAAAAAACAAACCCTAGTAGGTGTTTTTCCACTTTTACCCTCCATCACTTTGCAGTTTTTTTTGAAAAAAGCTGACGTGGACCGTGTCAAATGAGTGTAAGTGACACGTAGGCGTGTCACCCTATTACTACTCAACTATTAATAATCTCTCTCTCCATCTCATGCTTCTATAATTGGCCGTTACGTAAAAGAATTAGAATGATAAATGATTTTGTAACTGTTTGTACAAGAATTCTAAAATAACACTTTCGTATTTTAAATGAACAGAATTTGGTAGATGGTATGAAATGATGAACCAGAAGATAATAACAGCAGTAAGAACGGTTGAAGATTCGTTAATATTGTTTATGATTTTTTCAGCAATTTTACTAATGTTATATATGATTCAAAGACTTTCAATGTTGAATGTTTGATATTCATGTGGTTTGAGGCAATGTTGAAGTGTTCTGTGAATGACAAAATATAAGAGGTAAGATCAATTGCATATATACTTGAAGAATTATGTTCTTGATGTATTCTTTAATTAAAGAATTATGAATTTTTCTTTTTAGATATAAAGATTGGACGGTTATATACTTTTTAATTTAATGACAGATAAAATTAGTGAATTAGAAAATGACAAAAATAATTTGAAAAATATCATATCGCTTTTAAACAGTGATACAAATAAAAAAAATACAAAATGATATTATGCAGGAAATAAAAATTGCCGTGTGTATGGCATGTACTTATTTGTAGTACGTTCTTCTCAATTTATCTTGTTTAGTTTTTGTCACGCCCCAATAATTACACTGATGAGTCACCACTGTGCTTCCATTAATGCACCGTGACACACACACCCTTCCATTAAAACGCACTCACGCTCACATTGCATGCATGCTGACAAGTGTCACTTTGGAACGTTCTAAATAGTTAGTGGGATCCAAGTGGCAGCACGCGAATGGACGTTCGTCCTACGTGGGAAGAGAAAATTAATTTCTCTGAAAAACTCTTCCCATTCCTCTGAACGCTTCATCTTCTTCCCCAAATTTCTGATCTCCTAAATTCTCCATCTTCTCTCTAAAACCTTTCTTCTTCTCTCTTCTGTAACTCATCATTCTGCACTCCGATCACGTTTCAGAGCCGTGAGGACGATCACTGCACCAAGAGCTCCAGATTGAACCGAACAACTTACAGTTCTGGTAAGTTTTCTTTGGACGCTCGTTTCTGGAAGTTCCTGCAAACCCTATCCCGTTGCATGCAATGGCGTGGACTAAGTCCTTCCATTTTTCTTTGATTAGTTTAGTTGGAAAGCGTAAGTGAAACGTTGAAAGAGTCTCGGTTAGACGAATCAAGATCCACTCAGTTTAGGACGTTCACTGCAATCCGGGTAAGGGAAGCTTATTAGATTTAATTCATGTGATCTCTGTACTGCATGTGCGTGTGTGAAGTTTGAAAATATGATTATGATTCTGAGATAATATATGAAAAAGTGATGCATGTATGTATTGAGAATTTTATGCTTGAGTATATGAATGAATCTGTAAAGTTGTATGTCGTATGATCTTGGTATTGGATGATTGGATATGATTTTTAATTCAACGCTTGAGAAGTATGAGATATGTTATGATATGATTAAATGAATGTAAGTATACTAGAAAATATGGTTACTGTATGTGTAATGTAAATATGAAAATCATATGAAAATGAACGTTCGTCATCGTACGGTCATATACCGTTCGGTTCCTTTTAAAAATGACTTAGAGTGAGATTCCTTCATACGGAAAAAGGTTGTGTCGTAGAGCGAGCGTCTTCCTTTGAAATGCTATTTGAGCGTTCGTCTTAAGTAGCGCTCGGTCTTACACTGAACGTTCGTTCTTAATAGCGCTCGACATTGAAATGAGCGTTCGTCCTAAGTGGCGCTCGGTCTCAGACCGAACGCTCGTCCATTTTCCGTAAATTATAATGAGCGAGGATAACGCTCGTCCTGAATTTCCATATGCGTTTGTCCTAAAATTTGAATAGCGTTCGTCCAATTTATTTAGTGACGTTCGTCCAATTATTCGGTGACATTCGTCCAAATTAATTATTAAACGTCTACTTTCGCGCTCGGTCAATTACTGGCGGTTCGTCCCCTAAATTAAATTGTGTTCGGTTTATTTTATTCAACCAACTGGTGAGGTATCTATCCATTGGATTCGTTCCAGAGTCATTAAACTTAAATGATTCTAAGTATTTTTCCGATTGTACTAGAGTTAGTTCATTTAACTAATTCAATAATTCTTTCTTGGTCTCGCCCTCGACGTTCGTCCTCATTATGAAGAAGAGTGAACGTTCGTCTTTTTATGAAAGTGGAACATAGAATGAAAATGTATTCAAGAAGATAAATTAAGATGTGCGACCACTATGAGAACTGAAATTGTGATTTTTGATTTTGAACGAGCGTTCCAGGGTGGAACGACTCTTGGTTGGAAATTGAGATTTGTGAAGTATGAATGTGGCAAGCTTAGCTGGCGGGTCATCCTGATATTTCGTGAGTGCTCGTTCTCAAGTAGAGAGGAGTATGTCATGCGTGGGAATGGTAGGAGGTCTTAGTCCATAACTGTAACTTGGACAGAACGGACTAACCTCAGGTGGCTGCTGACGAGTATTCCAGCTATCACACCTGGGTGCATGGACGTCGTAGCTACACAGAATTCATACAGTCCGGACGGTCGTCTAGTATCAGGATTTTTAAATGACATTTACGTATGAATTGAATGAATATGTTGTGAACTTACTTGCTGTATTTAGTATATATGAAATGTATGCATTGGCCTGAATTAAATTCTATAAGCTTACCCTGTGTTATTTATTGTGTTGTCGTTCGTACTTGAACCTCCGTCTTGTCTATGCAATGATCATTCGTGTGGATGTGAGCAGATGGTGAGGCGTTACTTGAAGAAGCGCTGGAAGAAGAAAATTTGGAGGAAGCCAACCTCGTCGAAGTTGAAGTGAAGGCCGAACAGTGAGCGTTCGATTCTAGTTAGTGTATTTAGAGTAGCGAGCGGCTGTGAGCGAGCGCTCTTTTGATTGTAAATAGTTGGACGTGCGGTCATTATTTTGTACACCGTTCGTCCTTGCCTTTTTGTAAACGCTCGTTAATTTATATATGAAAGGCCGTTCGGCCATTTGTTTAATCCGTTTCCTTTACTTTTAAAACTGTTTTGGATTATTGATACGTGTAATTATTCTAAGTATATAGTTGATGACTGTATAATTTTGGGATGTTACATTATTGGTATCAGAGCAGTTTTGTTCTCTTAAGAACGCTGTAGATTATGAGTGCATTGCGTTTTTGCTGTGTGCTTATTGTGTGTTTGATGAGTTATTGTTTTAACTCTTAGACATGACTAACGTTCGTTTTCTCTGGTCCAGAGAACAATGGCGCCTAGACTTCCTCCTCCCTCTCAACCCAACGAGCCTGATACGTCCAACAATTCTAGGTTGTTGGAGACAGTTATTGAACGCCTTCAACATCAGAATACTACTTTAATGGAACAGAATGCCACGTTGATGCAACAAAATCAGAACGCCATGCAGAGCCTGGATGCCGCTCGTGCCAGCTCTGAGACTACACAGCGGCAACTGATGGAAATTCTTGCTGCAACAAGAGGCGCGCCGGGGGCGTCCTCTTCTAATACTGCACCACATGCTGAGTGGAGTTTGGAAAGTTTCCTCCAACACCGTCCAGCCAAGTTCAGTGGGACGTGCCTTCCCGATGAGGCAGACCAATGGCTGCGTGACATGGAGAGAATTTACAACGCTAAGATGTGCCCAGACGAGAATCGCTTAGCCTTCACAGAATACCTACTAACGGGAGAAGCGAGCCACTAGTGGGCGAGCGTGAGGGCCTTATTAACGGACGCTCACAGTCCTATTACTTGGGAAGTTTTCAGGAGCAAATTCTATGAAGAATACTTTCCAGATAGCGTCCGTTTCGCCAAAGAGGTGGAGTTTCTACAGTTGACACAAGGAGGGATGACCGTTTCTGAATATACGAACAAGTTTAAGCACTTGGTTCGTTTTAATACCATGGCAACCAGTGCAGAATGACAGTGTAGGAAATTTGAGAATGGTTTGAGGAGCGATCTAAAGGTGTTAATCTCTAGCTTGTGTATCCGTTCGTTTCCTGCAATGGTTGAAAGGGCAAAGGTATTGGAGAAGAACATGGCTGAAGCTGAGCAGCGTAAGAAGCAACAGACTTCCAGGGGACCGATATTAACAAGACCAAATACGACTCGGAATATTACTCCATATGCGCGTCCAGGACAGTCAAGTGGATCGCAAGCAGTGGTAGTCGCTGGACAGTCGGGACAATCAGGGGCAGTAAGATGTTTTCAATGTGGAGGACCCCATTTCAAGTCAGCTTGTCCTCAATTGGTGGGAGTAAAATATTGCACTCGTTGCAGAAGACATGGCCACTTGGAGAACGAATGCAATATGGGTGGACGTGTAGTGATGAGGCCACCCAACACTGGAAGAAATCAAACTAGAGGTGGTGGACGAGCCCAAGCTGTCGGACGTGTGTATGCGATCACTGGTGCAGAAGCAGCGAGCTCAGGTACGCTCGTCACTGGCATATGTTTGTTGTATGGAATGAATTGTGGTGTATTGTTTGACTCGGGGGCGACACACTCCTTCATCTCGAAGGCGTGCGTCGATAAGCTGGGAATAACTGAGAGTGAGATGCAGTTTGATTTGGTGGTGTCAACACCAGCAGCTGGAGAGGTTAGGACGTCTACCATGTGCGTTAGATGTCCTATTGAGGTAGAAGGGCGTAGATATAAGGTGAACCTGATATGTTTGCCTCTCAAAGACTTAGAAGTGATTCTGGGAATGGATTGGCTTAATACCAATCGCATTCTCATAGATTGTGGAGCTAAGGAGTTGATTTTTCCTGAGGAATATGAAGAAGAGTTAGGTGTGACGCTCAGTCAAGTTAAGGAAGACATTATGGAGGGCGCGAGTTGTTTCTTGATCATGACTCATGAAGATAGAGAGGTTGCGGATAAGAATTTTGGACGTTCGTCCAATAAGTACACTAGAGGACGAACGGTTGTGGACGAATTCCCGGACGTCTTTCCGGATGAAGTGCCTGGGTTGCCTCCCGTTCGTGAGGTCGAGTTTACCATTGACTTGGTGACAACCGCAGCTCCCATATCCGTTCAACCATACAGAATGGCGCCTGCCGAATTGGTTGAGCTTAAAAAGCAAATTGAAGAATTGATGGACAAAAGGTTCATCCGTCCAAGCGTGTCACCTTGTGGAGCGCCTGTGCTGTTAGTGAAGAAGAAGGATGGCAGCTCTCGGTTATGCATTGACTATCGTCAATTAAATAAGCTAACCATTAAGAATAAATACCCACTGCCTCGCATTGACGATCTACTGGACCAGTTGCATGGAGCGAGCGTTTTCTCTAAGATAGACTTGAGATCAGGCTATAACCAGATTCGGGTCAAGGAAGGAGACATCCAGAAGATAGCCTTCCGTTCACGTTATGGACATTACGAGTACGTGGTCATGCCGTTCGGTGTGACGAACGCTCCAGCAGTATTCATGGACTATATGAACCGCATCTTCAGGCCGTATTTGGACAAGTTCGTGGTGGTGTTTATTGATGATATTCTCATCTACTCCAAGAGTTGTGAAGAGCATGAGGAACACTTAAGGGTGGTACTTGGAGTGTTGAGAGAAAAGGAGCTGTACGCCAAGTTATCTAAATGTGAATTCTGGATGAAGGAAGTACAGTTCTTGGGTCACGTTGTATCCGCGGGTGGAATTTCAGTTGATCCGGCTAAGGTATGAGCGATCTTGAAGTGGGAGAGTCCGCGCTCGGTTACAGAAGTTAGAAGTTTTGCAGGGCTCGCGGGCTACTATAGGCGTTTTATAGAAGGATTTTCTAAGATAGTAGCACCGTTAACCCAGCTGACCAGGAAGGATCACCCATTCGCTTGGACCGATAGGTGTGAATCCAGTTTCCAAGAGTTGAAGCAGAAGCTGACGAGCGCTCCAGTATTAGTAATTCCGGACACTGCCAAACCTTTTGAAGTTTACTGTGACGCATCTCACCAAAGTTTGGGGTGCGTTCTTATGCAAGAGAAGAGGGCAGTGGCGTACGTGATAGTGGCATATTTTACTATGAATTCAGTATTGAATTAGAGAAAATATCAACTCTTTCTCATCCTTTTTACCTTGTAAATCCTAGTTTTCATTTAGTTTAAGAAGTGGTTTCATCTTAAGCTTTAATTAGATAAATTGATCACTAACCCCTTTATTTATACAAGTTAATTAGTTGGAAGAAGTCTCTGCATCAAATGAAGAGTGCTGGAACCAGAGAAAACAAGAAAACAGCAAAAACAGCAAAAATATGAAGAACCAGAATCTGGAAAAAGTTAGCTGGAGCGCCCTTTTTCCATGGGCGCTGGAGCGGGCTCTGCACCAGGACTGGAGCTAGCTGGAGCGCCCCCTACAAAAGGGCGCTGGAGCGCCCTTTTTCCTGTTTTCGCGCGCTGGAGCGCGGTCTCAAGCGCGCCTGCTGCTGATTTGGCAGATTGGGTTTATTTAACCCCAAATTAGAAGGGCTTTGACATCTTTGGCATCCCAGACACAAATTCTCTCAATTGGAGCGTCCAGAGGCGAGCCAGGAGCTGTGGGAACAGCCCTTCTTCATCCTTGGGTCCTCCTCCTTCTTCCATTTCCACCATTGTTGTAAGCTCAAGCTCTCCATTCATGGAGAGCTAGTTTCATTCTTGTTGGGGATTGATGTAACCACGGATCTCTTATGTAATTACAGTTGTTTTGAATGATTATATGCCTCTTTCATTGATTGTTAGTGTTTAATTCCTCTACTTAAAGCTTGTATGAGTAATTCAACCATATCATGATTTTAGGGTTTGCTTGATATTGGGAAATATTGGGTGAATCTAGAACTGGATTAAACACCTAAAGGAAATTGTATCTAGGGATAGAACTAGGACCTTTGGTTGTCTTGAATCTCAATTCTTAAAGCGGATGAACTTGTTAGGTTTTCCAAGGGATTGGAGTTTAAGAAGTAAGTCTAGGCTCTCTCTACCAAGGGATTGGGTTTGAGTAAATTAGAAGATTGACATTGGCTAATTAATGAAGAGGAAGTGATTTTCTATACATAAGAGTGAAGTAGGTGAAATCATCCCCCAACAATATCATTCCATAGCATTTCTAATCTTTCCATTTCAAAGTGTTTGCATAATCAAAGATCACTTTTACCCTTTATGTTTTATCTTTAATTTAATTGCATGAAAATCCCAAAAACATGGAATCATTCTTTAGTCTAAATTAGTTAGATATTATACGATTGTCTAGGACACGAGTCTCTTGGGAAACGATATCCGGTCTTACCGGTTTTATTACTTGAACGATTTGGTACACTTGCCAAAGTCTCAACAAGTTTTTGGCGCCGCTGCCGGGGACCCGTGTTAAACTAGACTTTTGTGTGATCTTTAACCGATTTAGACTTTATCTTTTGTGTATAACTTTCTGTTTATTGTATTTATCATTTATATATTTTTCTGAGCTAAATTGTGCTTCGAGCTTGGGTGATTCTAGTGTATGCAGGGAAACATCCGTACAAGGAGGACTGTGTCATCTGAACCACTCCTTGCGGATCCTGAGATTGAGAAAGCAGCTAGAAGGAACAATAGTGACACTAGGAAACGAAAAGCTCTAGCAACACAAGCTGCTCTTGAATCTTCATCTTCTTTCAACAATCAAGACATAGAGTCTTTTGATTCTTCTTCTGTGGACGGGATGGCTGGCGCAGGACCACCTCCAAGGAGAACCATGGGGGACTCAATAACCTACACAAGCCCGAGGAATTTCTCAAGCATTGTGAGGCCCACTATGAGTGACAAGCTGGCAGAAATGAAGCCTGCTCTACTCCAGCTCATCAGTTCAAAACAATTTTCTGGCCTGGACAATGAAGACCCTCATGCACATTTGGTCACCTTTTATGAGTTGTGTGGCACTATGGGTGTACAAGGGGAGGATGAAGAAGCATTGTACATGAGACTCTTCCCATTCTCACTGAATGGCAAAGCAAAGGCTTGGCTTCAGTCACAGCCTAATCAAAGTCTTACGAGCTGGGAGGATGTAGAATACAAATTTCTAGCACGCTTCTTTCCACCATCAAAGAGCACAGAGGTGAAGGCTGCCATTGCTACCTTCGTACAAGGTGTAGATGAACCACTTTGTGAAACCTGGGAAAGATTTAAATCCTTACTGAGAAAGTGTCCCAGCCATGGATTCAGTCTAGAAATGCAAGTGCAAACTTTCTGTAATGGTTTGCAACCTCATACTAAGATGATACTAGACGCATCTTTTGGTGGTTCAGTACTATTTAAAACTGCTGATGAAGCCATTGCGGTGATTGAAAATATGGCTTCCACTGACATGCGGAGCCAACATGGGAGAAATCCAGCACAGAGGAGAGGAGTGTATGAACTGAGTGCCCAGGATGCTTTACTTGCACAAAATAAAATTCTGGCCCAACAGATGGAACTCCTAACTCAACATATGGCCAAACTACCTCAGCAGTTGCAAGCAATGCAAGCTCAACCTCAACCACATCATCAAGTAATGAGATGTGATTTCTGTGGAGATAACCACCCCAACGGCCATTGTCAAAGTCCTAGTACATCCCAACCTGAAGAAGTCAATTATATGGGAAATCAAGGACGGCAACACTTCTTCAACAATCATTTCCCTAATCCTTCCAAGCAAGGGTGGAGACAATATCAAGAAGCTTCTAGCAGTAAAAATCCGTATCAACCTGCTCAGCATTATCAACCTCAAAATGATCGGACTTCAAAGCTAGAAGATACTTTGCAAATGTTTATGCAGCAGTCCATCCAAAACCAGAAAAACACTGATGCATCCATAAAGAACCTGGAAGTGCAAGTTGGTCAATTGGCTAAGCAATTAGCAAACCAACAGGGTGGACATTTTACTGCAAATACTCAAGCCAACCCGAAGGAGGAGTGTAATGTAATATTCACAAGAAGTGCGAAAGAGGTTGGAAGAAAAGAAGAAGAAGAAGAAAAGCCAGAAAAAGAATATCAGAAAGAAAATGAAGAAGAAGAAGACATGGTTGGAAGAGAAGAAGAGAATAAAAAGAAAGAAAAAGAGAAAAATCAAAAAGAGAAAGAAATAGTGAAACACCCCCCTTACCCAAAAATCCCATCTACTAAAGGGAAGGAGAAACAGTTGGCTCGGTTCAAGCAAATATTCGATCAACTTGAGATCACCATGCCATTGACCGAAGCACTGCAACAAATTCCTGCTTATGCGAAATACATGAAGCAAATCCTCAGCAAGAAGAAATATTTAGATGAGGAAACAATTGAAGTACAGGGAAATTGTAGTGCCATCATGCAGAAGACTCTTCCTCCAAAATTTAAAGATCCAGGGAGTTTCACCATTCCATGCACTATTGGAAACCATGAGATAGGTAGAGCTCTCGTTGACTTGGGGGCTAGTATCAATCTGATACCCCTATCTATGCTTAAGAAGATTGGTGGTCTTGAAGTCAAGCCTACGAGAATGATGCTGCAGCTGGCGGATAGATCCATCAAGTATCCGTATGGTGTCGTGGAAGATGTGGTGGTCAAAATAGATAAACTCCAATTCCCGGTGGATTTTGTAGTTATGGACATAGAAGAAGATGTCGAGATACCACTCATACTTGGAAGACCTTTCATGAAGACAGCTAAGGTTGTCATTCATGTAGAAGAAGGAACAGTGAAATTGAAAAACCAAGATGAGGAAGTAACTTTCAACGTCTTTGGAGTTGAGCAGCAAAATCATGAAAAAGAGACTAGTATTGAAGCCACTGATGAAATTTTATCAATTACTAGTCTAACAGAGCAAGCTGCCAAGTTGGTCAAGAGGAGCTTCAGCTGTTTATCCCCAAGAGTAAAGGGTGAGGAAGAAGAAAAAGAAGAAGAACTAGTCCACCAAAATTCTGTGATAGAAAGCGATGAGCCCAAACCTGGAAAACCAGTGAGATTCAAGAATAGGTTATGGGTCATCAAGAACATAAAGATAAATGGAGTGCTTGAGATAGAGGCTCCATATTCTAGGAGAGTCAAGTTGGTGACTAGGAAATTGCTG
This sequence comes from Vigna angularis, assembly GCF_016808095.1. Classification (NCBI taxonomy): domain Eukaryota; kingdom Viridiplantae; phylum Streptophyta; class Magnoliopsida; order Fabales; family Fabaceae; genus Vigna; species Vigna angularis. The sequence continues at coordinate 19,327,142 of NC_068976.1, forward strand.
AGAGGATGTTGGTGTCATGACAAGAAGAAGCATTCCAACATCAAAAATCAAACTTGAGCTTAATGGTGTCAAGCTAATGACGTTAAACAAGCGCTTACTGGGAGGCAACCCAGCTTTCTAACCCTTTCTCTATGTGTGATTTTGTTATTTGAGTGTGTTTTTATTGTTCGAATTTGCTTTAGAATGTTTTGTTTTGATTTGGTTATTTTGGAGCATGTTAATTTCAATCGTAGTTTTTGTGTTGTTAATGGTTAACTTGTGTATTGTTGAGTTTTATTGTGTATTGTTGTGTTTTAGAATTGTTCAATCTGTTTTTATGTGTTCTAGTGTGATTGTGTATGTTCTGAATGGTTATGTTGAGTTTAGGTATGTTTAAAGTGTAAAATTTGAAGTCTTGAGTTGTAGAATTAGAAAGCTTTGGAAGTGTGCACCTAAATTGGCATTCTTGCACTTAATTTCAATCCTTATGGATTTGATCAAGTTTGTATAGTGAAAACATGTTAATCTGGGCTGAATTGAGCATCAAGAAGTGCCAAATTCCAAAAATCGTAGGTGTAGTTGTGAAATTCTGCAAATCTGCAATCTGGTATGGTGCTCCAGCGCCCTCTGCTCAGGGGCGCTCCAGCGCGCTCAGCACAAATCCAGTTTTCTGGCATTCTGACCCATAGCTAGCTCCAGCGCCCTCTGCTTAGGGGCGCTCCAGCTAACTTTTTCCAACCAGACCAGATTTTTCAGCAACTCTATTTTTCTCTTCTGCTTCAAATTTTTCATGCTCCAGGCTGTGTTTCGTGATTTTTCTTGCATATTTAGTATGCGTTTGACCTTGTGAACTCATGATCATGTGATCTAATGATTGTTTGTTACAAATACATACATTGTGAGCTCACATTTGCAAACTTTATTTTCAATCTTTTGTGCAGAAATGACTTCTTCATCCAACTCCAAGAGAATAAAAACAAACGCCGCCACAAAGTAGAGATGTCAACAGAGGAATATGCGACCCAAGTAGCATGGCTTGGGGACCAACCCAATTTATTGGGGGAGGTGGTGCAGAAAATGAAGGAGTCTGACAATGAGCTACAAATCATGAGTCACAGGACCTTTTATTTTGCTTTCTTTTACTTTGGTTGCTAGTTAGCTTTTGTTTTTCAATTTTAGTTAAGTTGTTTTAGTTATCTGGCTTGTTAGACTTATGCTGATTCATAATGCTTATGGTTTGATATGAAATGATGCTTGAGATGGGTCAATTTAGTTCAAATTGTATTGCTTCCTTCATGAAAAAGTCTGAGAATGCTGTATGCTTAACTGAGATCATTATTCATGGCAGTTGCTTGATGTTATTGTGGAACCTCGAGTTGACCTTGTGAGATGTTGTGCCTTAGAATTTTCTTGTGAATGCTATCATATTTGATCACAATTGACTTTGCCTGAGTTTCTCTGATTTGAACCATTTGCTTGTTAGTTGCACATGATCAAGGCCATCTTGCTCTCCTACTTCTTCCACATATTGCCAAAAGAAACCAATTCAAAACCTTTCGACCTTGATTGATAAATGACTCTTTTTGAACCTTAAAGCCCAAATGAAATTTCCCTATTTTCCTTACCTTGAGCTAAATAGAGAAATCATATGTACTGCAGGAGAATGATTTAAGTTTGGGGGAGTTGTTATGAAAGGATGAATTGAGAAAAATTTGAAAGTTACAAAAGTAACAAAAAGGAAGAAAGAAGAAGATAAAGAAAAAGAACTGAATGAAAGAAAGTTGGGTGTAAGTTCGACATTGGTGGTAATCTAAGTGAAGCAAAAGAAAACTTTTATTCATGATTGTAATTGGTTGATCTCTTAGCTCAAGGTGCTTTGTTATCCAGAAAAACCATGTTCCTTCTTAGCCCAGCCACAATTCAAGCCAATGAAAGTCCTTGTGATGTTGACTTACTTGTGCATGTGTTTAATTTGGTTGAAACAAATGGCAAAGTTGATTTGTGTGACAATTTGATAGTAGAGTGATAGACACACATCCTTATACACCAGTGCATTAGAGTGAAATACTATCTTAAGTGAGGATTGGTTCTACATAATTCAGTAAAGCATCCTGCCATGACTGTTGATCTCTTATAAACTATGGCATTTGATTGATTGATTGTGTTGTGAGCATCATAGTGGAAAACTAACATGATACACATTTCTAGTTATTTCAAGTTAAGCAATGTATTATGAATCCAGATGTTATCTTTGAAAAATATGTTTTGTTTGACAGTCAGATACCTTTTGCTTGAGGACAAGCAAGGTTCTAAGTTTGGGGGAGTTGATAGTGGCATATTTTACTATGAATTCAGTATTGAATTAGAGAAAATATCAACTCTTTCTCATCCTTTTTACCTTGTAAATCCTAGTTTTCATTTAGTTTAAGAAGTGGTTTCATCTTAAGCTTTAATTAGATAAATTGATCACTAACCCCTTTATTTATACAAGTTAATTAGTTGGAAGAAGTCTCTGCATCAAATGAAGAGTGCTGGAACCAGAGAAAACAAGAAAACAGCAAAAACAGCAAAAATATGAAGAACCAGAATCTGGAAAAAGTTAGCTGGAGCGCCCTTTTTCCATGGGCGCTGGAGCGGGCTCTGCACCAGGACTGGAGCTAGCTGGAGCGCCCCCTACAAAAGGGCGCTGGAGCGCCCTTTTTCCTGTTTTCGCGCGCTGGAGCGCGGTCTCAAGCGCGCCTGCTGCTGATTTGGCAGATTGGGTTTATTTAACCCCAAATTAGAAGGGCTTTGACATCTTTGGCATCCCAGACACAAATTCTCTCAATTGGAGCGTCCAGAGGCGAGATAGGAGCTGTGGGAACAGCCCTTCTTCATCCTTGGGTCCTCCTCCTTCTTCCATTTCCACCATTGTTGTAAGCTCAAGCTCTCCATTCATGGAGAGCTAGTTTCATTCTTGTTGGGGATTGATGTAACCACGGATCTCTTATGTAATTACAGTTGTTTTGAATGATTATATGCCTCTTTCATTGATTGTTAGTGTTTAATTCCTCTACTTAAAGCTTGTATGAGTAATTCAACCATATCATGATTTTAGGGTTTGCTTGATATTGGGAAATATTGGGTGAATCTAGAACTGGATTAAACACCTAAAGGAAATTGTATCTAGGGATAGAACTAGGACCTTTGGTTGTCTTGAATCTCAATTCTTAAAGCGGATGAACTTGTTAGGTTTTCCAAGGGATTGGAGTTTAAGAAGTAAGTCTAGGCTCTCTCTACCAAGGGATTGGGTTTGAGTAAATTAGAAGATTGACATTGGCTAATTAATGAAGAGGAAGTGATTTTCTATACATAAGAGTGAAGTAGGTGAAATCATCCCCCAACAATATCATTCCATAGCATTTCTAATCTTTCCATTTCAAAGTGTTTGCATAATCAAAGATCACTTTTACCCTTTATGTTTTATCTTTAATTTAATTGCATGAAAATCCCAAAAACATGGAATCATTCTTTAGTCTAAATTAGTTAGATATTATACGATTGTCTAGGACGCGAGTCTCTTGGGAAACGATATCCGGTCTTACCGGTTTTATTACTTGAACGATTTGGTACACTTGCCAAAGTCTCAACAGTACGCCTCACGGCAGTTGAAAATACATGAGAAGAATTACCCCACGCACGACCTAGAGCTGGCAGCGGTCGTTTTTGCTTTGAAAATTTGGAGACATCATCTGTACGGAGCGACCTTTCAGGTTTTCAGTGATCACAAGAGCCTCAAGTACCTCTTTGATCAAAAGGAGTTGAATATGAGGCAGCGGAGGTGGCTTGAATTCCTAAAAGATTATGAGTTCGAGTTGCTTTATCACCCTTGTAAAGCGAACGTTGTGGCGGATGCTCTAAGTAGGAAGGCGGTTCATGTCTCGGTGATGATGGTTAAAGAGTTAAGTTTGGTGGAGAGTGATGAGTCAATATTTTACTTACTACACTTAGCTTATTGTGCTAGAATTAGTCGGGGAATTGTGCTTAATTGTCCAGTATTTTCCCATTTTTCTTAATTGTGCTTAATTCGATCGGAAATTCTTATTTTAATTAATTTGAATTATCTGAGATGATATTTTGCATTATAAATTGAAGGGAAAATTCTGAAGATATTTTAGGACATTTAGAAGAAATTTCATTTGCATACTGTGTTATTTACTCGAACCTGTGTTGCATTAATTAATTTGTGTGAAACTTGAGATGAAATATTTTTCTTTGAATTTTTAGGAGCCAAGCTTGCAACACACATACACATCACACGGCCATTGCTTGGAATTTTATTTGAGAAGTAAATCAATTGGTCACGTAAGAAGAACTCCAAAATGAAAGTGCTGAATTAGCATTGTGAAGGGAAGTCCACGGCCCCATGCATGCCACCTAAGGAGTAAGGCATCTTTCACACATTAGCTCATGGTTACATGTCTTATGCCTATGGAAAAGTCATTTTAGAAAACCATTCCGCAATTACACATAATTGGGATCAAAAGGGACCACCACTTTGAAAACTTACGTGAAAGAGAAAATGGTGTGCATAGTTGAAAGCTATAAAGAATTTCATTCTACTAGTGTGCTTGTGACGTGTTGGGTCCAGCAGCAAAGCACATGGGCATAGGACAAAACCACTTTGAAAGCTTACATCCAAGGACCTCCAAAATTCTTTGCTTTTGATTGTTAATTAATGAAAACAACTTGCAGCAAATTCACTCACAGTTTTCTCCATTCATCATATTATATGAATTAATAAGAAGGGGCCACCACGGTTGAAGCAAATTTCCAGTGAAAGCAGAAGAGTGTCTCGGCACAAGTGAAGAAGAGGACAAGTTGAGGTGGAAATTTGAGGGCCCCCTCATGCTTTGGCACGTTAGCAAGAAATTGGAAAGCTTACTACAATAACATTGGACAACAGCTGGTTTCTCAACACAGTAAGCTTACGTCCAAGAGCAGCTGATCACGGCTTGGATGAAGAAGCACACCATATTGAAGCATTTGTCTTGGAATGAAGAAGGAGAGCATGGCTCTCGGTCATGGTCCGTATGGATAATAGCAAGGCTGCACATGGTCCAGCAACCAACGTCCAAGCAAGGAGAATTGTTTGGAGATTTTAGGTCCAGCAGTGAAGCTTATCCAGCTCTTCATCACGGTTCTGCACATTTCACGTCCAGCTGGAGCAAGCTAGGGAGAAAATGGAGCAGCTGCAACCTGCTGGAACACTTTAACCAAGGAAGCCTCACGGTCCCATTTGGAAGTGCACGTCCAGCAAATTAAAGGGCTGATTGGTTTTAATTGAAGGAAGTGAAGCTGCACGTGACCAAGCTCAAGAGGATAAGCATGGAGACTAGAGTTGGAGCAGCCACCAATGTTCGCAAGCACTTGGAAGAATGAAGAAGAAGAGGCATGGAAGTCCACGGTGGCTGCTGGAAGTAAACTGGAAGAATGGAAAAGCTACGGCAGCTTGGAGCTGGAGCAACTATGGTAGAAGCAGTGTGCACGGGAGCAGCGGTTGCATGTCAAGCAATGAATGTCCAACTTCATATTAATTAATTAATATTGAAGAAGGGCCCAGCATGATTTGTATTGTTGAGGGGATTGAATTATTTGGCTTAAGAGAATGAAGCAGACATCACAACACTAAATAGTGGAGGGCCCATGGTTTCATTTTGCATCATCCATTGAGCACAAAACGTCGGGGATTTTGCTTTAAAAGGGGTACCGTGAAGAGAAGAGGAGGCCTCGGTAGTGTAGGAATCTCAGTTGTTCCAGTAGAGTAGGAGACGGCCTGGAAGAGGCTCTGCCTCTTTCCCTCTTCCAATAGCTCGCTCACTGTTTACTTTCAGCACTTTTCATCTTTTGCAGTATTAGGATGTTAGAATTTTATTTCTGTAATGTCACAATGTTTGGAACAATTTACTCGTTTTATTGTTTATCTTCACTGTCATAATTTTAATTTAAATATTGAGTCTTTGATAAATTTTATTTTCAGTCAACTGATTTTATTTTATTGTCTCTTTATTTTACCCTTTAATATTTTTCTGCACCGTTAAATTCTGTCAATGTATTTTACAATTCAGTTTATTTTCAAACGTTATTTTTACGGTTTATTTTCTGTCAATGTATTTTCACTGATGTTTTTATTTCTGCATTTAATTTTACCGTTTTTGAATATTTACTATTCTGTTTTTACCGTCTTTTATCGTTCAGTTTTTAAACACTATAAAATTTATTTCAGTGTTTTTAAATTCAGTTGTGTTTAAATTCCAGTTTTAATTTATTTTTCCGCATCTAAAAATATTCACAAACCCCCCCCACTTCGTGTAAAAAAATCTGAGACTGAACTGACACAAAAATTGGTCCTTGAGAGACGACCTAGGAGTCATTTCCTAGTTATACTACATTCATTATTTGCAATCAAATTTGTATGACTGCGACAGTCGTATCAGAGAGTTTCCGAGACCTAAGGTTGCAGTTCGAGTTGGAGCCGAACAGTATTAAATGCTGCACCTTGAGGATAACGAGTGATGTGTTCGACCGAATCTGGATGAAACAACGAGAGGATGAAGAGCTAGTGAAGATTTTAAGCGCGCTCGGTACGGATCAGGCCAAACATTTCAACACTGGAACGGACGGCATGTTACGTTACATGGGTCGGACGTGCATTCCTAATGATGGTGAGCTGAAGAGGATTATCTTGGAGGAAGGACATCATAGTCGTCTTAGCATACACCTTGGGATGACTAAGATGTATCAAGACCTTCGACGTTCGTTCTGGTGACCAGGAATGAAGAGTGATGTCGCACGATTTGTGGCATCATGTTTAACCTGTCAACGTGCTAAAGCGGAGTATCAGAGACCGGGCGGCTTACTACAACCTTTGGATATTCCTGAATGGAAGTGGGACAGCATTTCAATGGACTTCGTGACTCACTTGCCTCGCACGGTCAAGAATCACGATTCTATTTGGGTAGTAGTGGATCGTCTAACAAAGAGTGCTCACTTCCTAGTTGTCAACTTGAAGACGTCCATGATCAACTTGGCCAAGCTCTACATCAAAGAGATTGTTCGTCTACATGGAGTGTCGTCCAGCATCATCTCTGACCGAGACACAAGATTCACCTCTCGGTTTTGGCAATCGTTGCAAAGCGAGCTGGGCAGCAAACTCCAAATGAGTTCAGCGTACCATCCTCAGACGGACGGTCAATCCGAGAGAACAATCCAGACGCTCGAGGACTTGTTGAGGACGTGCGTACTCGATCACATGGGCGTTTGGGATGATGTACTGCCGTTAATAGAGTTCACCTACAACAACAGCTTCCAGTCCAGCATTGGGATGGCTCCTTTCGAAGCACTATACGGACGCAAATGTCGCACGCCACTTTGCTGGTTTCAAGAAGGAGAAAACATATTGACGGGACCGGAGCTCGTGCAACAAACGACTGACAAGGTGAAATTAATTCAAGAGAGACTGAAGGCATCCAGAAGCAGGCAGAAGTCATACGCAGATAAGAGGAGACGACCCTTGGAGTTCAAAGCTGGAGATCACGTTTTTCTAAGGATTAATCCAACTACTGGAGTGGGCAGGGCGTTACGATCAAAGAAATTATCTCCCAAGTTCGTGGGGCCGTACCAGATCACAAGGAAGATTGGACCAGTTGCATACGAAATGGCTTTACCTCCTCAATTGTCCAACCTTCATCCGGTGTTCCACGTTTCTCAACTCCGGAAGTACGTAGCTGATCCCTCGCACATTTTGGAGCTGGAGGACGTTCGTCTTCGACAAGACCGAACACTAGAAATGAAGCCGATTCGCATTGAAGACGAACGCACTAAGTTATACAAAGGGAAGGACGTTCGTTTGGTGAAAGTGGAGTGGGACGACAAGACTGGCGATTCTACGTGGGAAGTTGAAGATGCCATGAAGGACTTATACCCTCATCTATTTCCTGGTAAGTCTTCCATTTTCGAGGACGAAAATTTTTTTTTAGTTAGGGGGATTGTCACGCCCCAATAATTACACTGATGAGTCACCACTGTGCTTCCATTAATGCACCGTGACACACACACCCTTCCATTAAAACGCACTCACGCTCACATTGCATGCATGCTGACAAGTGTCACTTTGGAACGTTCTAAATAGTTAGTGGGATCCAAGTGGCAGCACGCGAATGGACGTTCGTCCTACGTGGGAAGAGAAAATTAATTTCTCTGAAAAACTCTTCCCATTCCTCTGAACGCTTCATCTTCTTCCCCAAATTTCTGATCTCCTAAATTCTCCATCTTCTCTCTAAAACCTTTCTTCTTCTCTCTTCTGTAACTCATCATTCTGCACTCCGATCACGTTTCAGAGCCGTGAGGACGATCACTGCACCAAGAGCTCCAGATTGAACCGAACAACTTACAGTTCTGGTAAGTTTTCTTTGGACGCTCGTTTCTGGAAGTTCCTGCAAACCCTATCCCGTTGCATGCAATGGCGTGGACTAAGTCCTTCCATTTTTCTTTGATTAGTTTAGTTGGAAAGCGTAAGTGAAACGTTGAAAGAGTCTCGGTTAGACGAATCAAGATCCACTCAGTTTAGGACGTTCACTGCAATCCGGGTAAGGGAAGCTTATTAGATTTAATTCATGTGATCTCTGTACTGCATGTGCGTGTGTGAAGTTTGAAAATATGATTATGATTCTGAGATAATATATGAAAAAGTGATGCATGTATGTATTGAGAATTTTATGCTTGAGTATATGAATGAATCTGTAAAGTTGTATGTCGTATGATCTTGGTATTGGATGATTGGATATGATTTTTAATTCAACGCTTGAGAAGTATGAGATATGTTATGATATGATTAAATGAATGTAAGTATACTAGAAAATATGGTTACTGTATGTGTAATGTAAATATGAAAATCATATGAAAATGAACGTTCGTCATCGTACGGTCATATACCGTTCGGTTCCTTTTAAAAATGACTTAGAGTGAGATTCCTTCATACGGAAAAAGGTTGTGTCGTAGAGCGAGCGTCTTCCTTTGAAATGCTATTTGAGCGTTCGTCTTAAGTAGCGCTCGGTCTTACACTGAACGTTCGTTCTTAATAGCGCTCGACATTGAAATGAGCGTTCGTCCTAAGTGGCGCTCGGTCTCAGACCGAACGCTCGTCCATTTTCCGTAAATTATAATGAGCGAGGATAACGCTCGTCCTGAATTTCCATATGCGTTTGTCCTAAAATTTGAATAGCGTTCGTCCAATTTATTTAGTGACGTTCGTCCAATTATTCGGTGACATTCGTCCAAATTAATTATTAAACGTCTACTTTCGCGCTCGGTCAATTACTGGCGGTTCGTCCCCTAAATTAAATTGTGTTCGGTTTATTTTATTCAACCAACTGGTGAGGTATCTATCCATTGGATTCGTTCCAGAGTCATTAAACTTAAATGATTCTAAGTATTTTTCCGATTGTACTAGAGTTAGTTCATTTAACTAATTCAATAATTCTTTCTTGGTCTCGCCCTCGACGTTCGTCCTCATTATGAAGAAGAGTGAACGTTCGTCTTTTTATGAAAGTGGAACATAGAATGAAAATGTATTCAAGAAGATAAATTAAGATGTGCGACCACTATGAGAACTGAAATTGTGATTTTTGATTTTGAACGAGCGTTCCAGGGTGGAACGACTCTTGGTTGGAAATTGAGATTTGTGAAGTATGAATGTGGCAAGCTTAGCTGGCGGGTCATCCTGATATTTCGTGAGTGCTCGTTCTCAAGTAGAGAGGAGTATGTCATGCGTGGGAATGGTAGGAGGTCTTAGTCCATAACTGTAACTTGGACAGAACGGACTAACCTCAGGTGGCTGCTGACGAGTATTCCAGCTATCACACCTGGGTGCATGGACGTCGTAGCTACACAGAATTCATACAGTCCGGACGGTCGTCTAGTATCAGGATTTTTAAATGACATTTACGTATGAATTGAATGAATATGTTGTGAACTTACTTGCTGTATTTAGTATATATGAAATGTATGCATTGGCCTGAATTAAATTCTATAAGCTTACCCTGTGTTATTTATTGTGTTGTCGTTCGTACTTGAACCTCCGTCTTGTCTATGCAATGATCATTCGTGTGGATGTGAGCAGATGGTGAGGCGTTACTTGAAGAAGCGCTGGAAGAAGAAAATTTGGAGGAAGCCAACCTCGTCGAAGTTGAAGTGAAGGCCGAACAGTGAGCGTTCGATTCTAGTTAGTGTATTTAGAGTAGCGAGCGGCTGTGAGCGAGCGCTCTTTTGATTGTAAATAGTTGGACGTGCGGTCATTATTTTGTACACCGTTCGTCCTTGCCTTTTTGTAAACGCTCGTTAATTTATATATGAAAGGCCGTTCGGCCATTTGTTTAATCCGTTTCCTTTACTTTTAAAACTGTTTTGGATTATTGATACGTGTAATTATTCTAAGTATATAGTTGATGACTGTATAATTTTGGGATGTTACATTATTGGTATCAGAGCAGTTTTGTTCTCTTAAGAACGCTGTAGATTATGAGTGCATTGCGTTTTTGCTGTGTGCTTATTGTGTGTTTGATGAGTTATTGTTTTAACTCTTAGACATGACTAACGTTCGTTTTCTCTGGTCCAGAGAACAATGGCGCCTAGACTTCCTCCTCCCTCTCAACCCAACGAGCCTGATACGTCCAACAATTCTAGGTTGTTGGAGACAGTTATTGAACGCCTTCAACATCAGAATACTACTTTAATGGAACAGAATGCCACGTTGATGCAACAAAATCAGAACGCCATGCAGAGCCTGGATGCCGCTCGTGCCAGCTCTGAGACTACACAGCGGCAACTGATGGAAATTCTTGCTGCAACAAGAGGCGCGCCGGGGGCGTCCTCTTCTAATACTGCACCACATGCTGAGTGGAGTTTGGAAAGTTTCCTCCAACACCGTCCAGCCAAGTTCAGTGGGACGTGCCTTCCCGATGAGGCAGACCAATGGCTGCGTGACATGGAGAGAATTTACAACGCTAAGATGTGCCCAGACGAGAATCGCTTAGCCTTCACAGAATACCTACTAACGGGAGAAGCGAGCCACTAGTGGGCGAGCGTGAGGGCCTTATTAACGGACGCTCACAGTCCTATTACTTGGGAAGTTTTCAGGAGCAAATTCTATGAAGAATACTTTCCAGATAGCGTCCGTTTCGCCAAAGAGGTGGAGTTTCTACAGTTGACACAAGGAGGGATGACCGTTTCTGAATATACGAACAAGTTTAAGCACTTGGTTCGTTTTAATACCATGGCAACCAGTGCAGAATGGCAGTGTAGGAAATTTGAGAATGGTTTGAGGAGCGATCTAAAGGTGTTAATCTCTAGCTTGTGTATCCGTTCGTTTCCTGCAATGGTTGAAAGGGCAAAGGTATTGGAGAAGAACATGGCTGAAGCTGAGCAGCGTAAGAAGCAACAGACTTCCAGGGGACCGATATTAACAAGACCAAATACGACTCGGAATATTACTCCATATGCGCGTCCAGGACAGTCAAGTGGATCGCAAGCAGTGGTAGTCGCTGGACAGTCGGGACAATCAGGGGCAGTAAGATGTTTTCAATGTGGAGGACCCCATTTCAAGTCAGCTTGTCCTCAATTGGTGGGAGTAAAATATTGCACTCGTTGCAGAAGACATGGCCACTTGGAGAACGAATGCAATATGGGTGGACGTGTAGTGATGAGGCCACCCAACACTGGAAGAAATCAAACTAGAGGTGGTGGACGAGCCCAAGCTGTCGGACGTGTGTATGCGATCACTGGTGCAGAAGCAGCGAGCTCAGGTACGCTCGTCACTGGCATATGTTTGTTGTATGGAATGAATTGTGGTGTATTGTTTGACTCGGGGGCGACACACTCCTTCATCTCGAAGGCGTGCGTCGATAAGCTGGGAATAACTGAGAGTGAGATGCAGTTTGATTTGGTGGTGTCAACACCAGCAGCTGGAGAGGTTAGGACGTCTACCATGTGCGTTAGATGTCCTATTGAGGTAGAAGGGCGTAGATATAAGGTGAACCTGATATGTTTGCCTCTCAAAGACTTAGAAGTGATTCTGGGAATGGATTGGCTTAATACCAATCGCATTCTCATAGATTGTGGAGCTAAGGAGTTGATTTTTCCTGAGGAATATGAAGAAGAGTTAGGTGTGACGCTCAGTCAAGTTAAGGAAGACATTATGGAGGGCGCGAGTTGTTTCTTGATCATGACTCATGAAGATAGAGAGGTTGCGGATAAGAATTTTGGACGTTCGTCCAATAAGTACACTAGAGGACGAACGGTTGTGGACGAATTCCCGGACGTCTTTCCGGATGAAGTGCCTGGGTTGCCTCCCGTTCGTGAGGTCGAGTTTACCATTGACTTGGTGACAACCGCAGCTCCCATATCCGTTCAACCATACAGAATGGCGCCTGCCGAATTGGTTGAGCTTAAAAAGCAAATTGAAGAATTGATGGACAAAAGGTTCATCCGTCCAAGCGTGTCACCTTGTGGAGCGCCTGTGCTGTTAGTGAAGAAGAAGGATGGCAGCTCTCGGTTATGCATTGACTATCGTCAATTAAATAAGCTAACCATTAAGAATAAATACCCACTGCCTCGCATTGACGATCTACTGGACCAGTTGCATGGAGCGAGCGTTTTCTCTAAGATAGACTTGAGATCAGGCTATAACCAGATTCGGGTCAAGGAAGGAGACATCCAGAAGATAGCCTTCCGTTCACGTTATGGACATTACGAGTACGTGGTCATGCCGTTCGGTGTGACGAACGCTCCAGCAGTATTCATGGACTATATGAACCGCATCTTCAGGCCGTATTTGGACAAGTTCGTGGTGGTGTTTATTGATGATATTCTCATCTACTCCAAGAGTTGTGAAGAGCATGAGGAACACTTAAGGGTGGTACTTGGAGTGTTGAGAGAAAAGGAGCTGTACGCCAAGTTATCTAAATGTGAATTCTGGATGAAGGAAGTACAGTTCTTGGGTCACGTTGTATCCGCGGGTGGAATTTCAGTTGATCCGGCTAAGGTATGAGCGATCTTGAAGTGGGAGAGTCCGCGCTCGGTTACAGAAGTTAGAAGTTTTGCAGGGCTCGCGGGCTACTATAGGCGTTTTATAGAAGGATTTTCTAAGATAGTAGCACCGTTAACCCAGCTGACCAGGAAGGATCACCCATTCGCTTGGACCGATAGGTGTGAATCCAGTTTCCAAGAGTTGAAGCAGAAGCTGACGAGCGCTCCAGTATTAGTAATTCCGGACACTGCCAAACCTTTTGAAGTTTACTGTGACGCATCTCACCAAAGTTTGGGGTGCGTTCTTATGCAAGAGAAGAGGGCAGTGGCGTACGTGATAGTGGCATATTTTACTATGAATTCAGTATTGAATTAGAGAAAATATCAACTCTTTCTCATCCTTTTTACCTTGTAAATCCTAGTTTTCATTTAGTTTAAGAAGTGGTTTCATCTTAAGCTTTAATTAGATAAATTGATCACTAACCCCTTTATTTATACAAGTTAATTAGTTGGAAGAAGTCTCTGCATCAAATGAAGAGTGCTGGAACCAGAGAAAACAAGAAAACAGCAAAAACAGCAAAAATATGAAGAACCAGAATCTGGAAAAAGTTAGCTGGAGCGCCCTTTTTCCATGGGCGCTGGAGCGGGCTCTGCACCAGGACTGGAGCTAGCTGGAGCGCCCCCTACAAAAGGGCGCTGGAGCGCCCTTTTTCCTGTTTTCGCGCGCTGGAGCGCGGTCTCAAGCGCGCCTGCTGCTGATTTGGCAGATTGGGTTTATTTAACCCCAAATTAGAAGGGCTTTGACATCTTTGGCATCCCAGACACAAATTCTCTCAATTGGAGCGTCCAGAGGCGAGCCAGGAGCTGTGGGAACAGCCCTTCTTCATCCTTGGGTCCTCCTCCTTCTTCCATTTCCACCATTGTTGTAAGCTCAAGCTCTCCATTCATGGAGAGCTAGTTTCATTCTTGTTGGGGATTGATGTAACCACGGATCTCTTATGTAATTACAGTTGTTTTGAATGATTATATGCCTCTTTCATTGATTGTTAGTGTTTAATTCCTCTACTTAAAGCTTGTATGAGTAATTCAACCATATCATGATTTTAGGGTTTGCTTGATATTGGGAAATATTGGGTGAATCTAGAACTGGATTAAACACCTAAAGGAAATTGTATCTAGGGATAGAACTAGGACCTTTGGTTGTCTTGAATCTCAATTCTTAAAGCGGATGAACTTGTTAGGTTTTCCAAGGGATTGGAGTTTAAGAAGTAAGTCTAGGCTCTCTCTACCAAGGGATTGGGTTTGAGTAAATTAGAAGATTGACATTGGCTAATTAATGAAGAGGAAGTGATTTTCTATACATAAGAGTGAAGTAGGTGAAATCATCCCCCAACAATATCATTCCATAGCATTTCTAATCTTTCCATTTCAAAGTGTTTGCATAATCAAAGATCACTTTTACCCTTTATGTTTTATCTTTAATTTAATTGCATGAAAATCCCAAAAACATGGAATCATTCTTTAGTCTAAATTAGTTAGATATTATACGATTGTCTAGGACACGAGTCTCTTGGGAAACGATATCCGGTCTTACCGGTTTTATTACTTGAACGATTTGGTACACTTGCCAAAGTCTCAACAAGTTTTTGGCGCCGCTGCCGGGGACCCGTGTTAAACTAGACTTTTGTGTGATCTTTAACCGATTTAGACTTTATCTTTTGTGTATAACTTTCTGTTTATTGTATTTATCATTTATATATTTTTCTGAGCTAAATTGTGCTTCGAGCTTGGGTGATTCTAGTGTATGCAGGGAAACATCCGTACAAGGAGGACTGTGTCATCTGAACCACTCCTTGCGGATCCTGAGATTGAGAAAGCAGCTAGAAGGAACAATAGTGACACTAGGAAACGAAAAGCTCTAGCAACACAAGCTGCTCTTGAATCTTCATCTTCTTTCAACAATCAAGACATAGAGTCTTTTGATTCTTCTTCTGTGGACGGGATGGCTGGCGCAGGACCACCTCCAAGGAGAACCATGGGGGACTCAATAACCTACACAAGCCCGAGGAATTTCTCAAGCATTGTGAGGCCCACTATGAGTGACAAGCTGGCAGAAATGAAGCCTGCTCTACTCCAGCTCATCAGTTCAAAACAATTTTCTGGCCTGGACAATGAAGACCCTCATGCACATTTGGTCACCTTTTATGAGTTGTGTGGCACTATGGGTGTACAAGGGGAGGATGAAGAAGCATTGTACATGAGACTCTTCCCATTCTCACTGAATGGCAAAGCAAAGGCTTGGCTTCAGTCACAGCCTAATCAAAGTCTTACGAGCTGGGAGGATGTAGAATACAAATTTCTAGCACGCTTCTTTCCACCATCAAAGAGCACAGAGGTGAAGGCTGCCATTGCTACCTTCGTACAAGGTGTAGATGAACCACTTTGTGAAACCTGGGAAAGATTTAAATCCTTACTGAGAAAGTGTCCCAGCCATGGATTCAGTCTAGAAATGCAAGTGCAAACTTTCTGTAATGGTTTGCAACCTCATACTAAGATGATACTAGACGCATCTTTTGGTGGTTCAGTACTATTTAAAACTGCTGATGAAGCCATTGCGGTGATTGAAAATATGGCTTCCACTGACATGCGGAGCCAACATGGGAGAAATCCAGCACAGAGGAGAGGAGTGTATGAACTGAGTGCCCAGGATGCTTTACTTGCACAAAATAAAATTCTGGCCCAACAGATGGAACTCCTAACTCAACATATGGCCAAACTACCTCAGCAGTTGCAAGCAATGCAAGCTCAACCTCAACCACATCATCAAGTAATGAGATGTGATTTCTGTGGAGATAACCACCCCAACGGCCATTGTCAAAGTCCTAGTACATCCCAACCTGAAGAAGTCAATTATATGGGAAATCAAGGACGGCAACACTTCTTCAACAATCATTTCCCTAATCCTTCCAAGCAAGGGTGGAGACAATATCAAGAAGCTTCTAGCAGTAAAAATCCGTATCAACCTGCTCAGCATTATCAACCTCAAAATGATCGGACTTCAAAGCTAGAAGATACTTTGCAAATGTTTATGCAGCAGTCCATCCAAAACCAGAAAAACACTGATGCATCCATAAAGAACCTGGAAGTGCAAGTTGGTCAATTGGCTAAGCAATTAGCAAACCAACAGGGTGGACATTTTACTGCAAATACTCAAGCCAACCCGAAGGAGGAGTGTAATGTAATATTCACAAGAAGTGCGAAAGAGGTTGGAAGAAAAGAAGAAGAAGAAGAAAAGCCAGAAAAAGAATATCAGAAAGAAAATGAAGAAGAAGAAGACATGGTTGGAAGAGAAGAAGAGAATAAAAAGAAAGAAAAAGAGAAAAATCAAAAAGAGAAAGAAATAGTGAAACACCCCCCTTACCCAAAAATCCCATCTACTAAAGGGAAGGAGAAACAGTTGGCTCGGTTCAAGCAAATATTCGATCAACTTGAGATCACCATGCCATTGACCGAAGCACTGCAACAAATTCCTGCTTATGCGAAATACATGAAGCAAATCCTCAGCAAGAAGAAATATTTAGATGAGGAAACAATTGAAGTACAGGGAAATTGTAGTGCCATCATGCAGAAGACTCTTCCTCCAAAATTTAAAGATCCAGGGAGTTTCACCATTCCATGCACTATTGGAAACCATGAGATAGGTAGAGCTCTCGTTGACTTGGGGGCTAGTATCAATCTGATACCCCTATCTATGCTTAAGAAGATTGGTGGTCTTGAAGTCAAGCCTACGAGAATGATGCTGCAGCTGGCGGATAGATCCATCAAGTATCCGTATGGTGTCGTGGAAGATGTGGTGGTCAAAATAGATAAACTCCAATTCCCGGTGGATTTTGTAGTTATGGACATAGAAGAAGATGTCGAGATACCACTCATACTTGGAAGACCTTTCATGAAGACAGCTAAGGTTGTCATTCATGTAGAAGAAGGAACAGTGAAATTGAAAAACCAAGATGAGGAAGTAACTTTCAACGTCTTTGGAGTTGAGCAGCAAAATCATGAAAAAGAGACTAGTATTGAAGCCACTGATGAAATTTTATCAATTACTAGTCTAACAGAGCAAGCTGCCAAGTTGGTCAAGAGGAGCTTCAGCTGTTTATCCCCAAGAGTAAAGGGTGAGGAAGAAGAAAAAGAAGAAGAACTAGTCCACCAAAATTCTGTGATAGAAAGCGATGAGCCCAAACCTGGAAAACCAGTGAGATTCAAGAATAGGTTATGGGTCATCAAGAACATAAAGATAAATGGAGTGCTTGAGATAGAGGCTCCATATTCTAGGAGAGTCAAGTTGGTGACTAGGAAATTGCTGAGAGGATGTTGGTGTCATGACAAGAAGAAGCATTCCAACATCAAAAATCAAACTTGAGCTTAATGGTGTCAAGCTAATGACGTTAAACAAGCGCTTACTGGGAGGCAACCCAGCTTTCTAACCCTTTCTCTATGTGTGATTTTGTTATTTGAGTGTGTTTTTATTGTTCGAATTTGCTTTAGAATGTTTTGTTTTGATTTGGTTATTTTGGAGCATGTTAATTTCAATCGTAGTTTTTGTGTTGTTAATGGTTAACTTGTGTATTGTTGAGTTTTATTGTGTATTGTTGTGTTTTAGAATTGTTCAATCTGTTTTTATGTGTTCTAGTGTGATTGTGTATGTTCTGAATGGTTATGTTGAGTTTAGGTATGTTTAAAGTGTAAAATTTGAAGTCTTGAGTTGTAGAATTAGAAAGCTTTGGAAGTGTGCACCTAAATTGGCATTCTTGCACTTAATTTCAATCCTTATGGATTTGATCAAGTTTGTATAGTGAAAACATGTTAATCTGGGCTGAATTGAGCATCAAGAAGTGCCAAATTCCAAAAATCGTAGGTGTAGTTGTGAAATTCTGCAAATCTGCAATCTGGTATGGTGCTCCAGCGCCCTCTGCTCAGGGGCGCTCCAGCGCGCTCAGCACAAATCCAGTTTTCTGGCATTCTGACCCATAGCTAGCTCCAGCGCCCTCTGCTTAGGGGCGCTCCAGCTAACTTTTTCCAACCAGACCAGATTTTTCAGCAACTCTATTTTTCTCTTCTGCTTCAAATTTTTCATGCTCCAGGCTGTGTTTCGTGATTTTTCTTGCATATTTAGTATGCGTTTGACCTTGTGAACTCATGATCATGTGATCTAATGATTGTTTGTTACAAATACATACATTGTGAGCTCACATTTGCAAACTTTATTTTCAATCTTTTGTGCAGAAATGACTTCTTCATCCAACTCCAAGAGAATAAAAACAAACGCCGCCACAAAGTAGAGATGTCAACAGAGGAATATGCGACCCAAGTAGCATGGCTTGGGGACCAACCCAATTTATTGGGGGAGGTGGTGCAGAAAATGAAGGAGTCTGACAATGAGCTACAAATCATGAGTCACAGGACCTTTTATTTTGCTTTCTTTTACTTTGGTTGCTAGTTAGCTTTTGTTTTTCAATTTTAGTTAAGTTGTTTTAGTTATCTGGCTTGTTAGACTTATGCTGATTCATAATGCTTATGGTTTGATATGAAATGATGCTTGAGATGGGTCAATTTAGTTCAAATTGTATTGCTTCCTTCATGAAAAAGTCTGAGAATGCTGTATGCTTAACTGAGATCATTATTCATGGCAGTTGCTTGATGTTATTGTGGAACCTCGAGTTGACCTTGTGAGATGTTGTGCCTTAGAATTTTCTTGTGAATGCTATCATATTTGATCACAATTGACTTTGCCTGAGTTTCTCTGATTTGAACCATTTGCTTGTTAGTTGCACATGATCAAGGCCATCTTGCTCTCCTACTTCTTCCACATATTGCCAAAAGAAACCAATTCAAAACCTTTCGACCTTGATTGATAAATGACTCTTTTTGAACCTTAAAGCCCAAATGAAATTTCCCTATTTTCCTTACCTTGAGCTAAATAGAGAAATCATATGTACTGCAGGAGAATGATTTAAGTTTGGGGGAGTTGTTATGAAAGGATGAATTGAGAAAAATTTGAAAGTTACAAAAGTAACAAAAAGGAAGAAAGAAGAAGATAAAGAAAAAGAACTGAATGAAAGAAAGTTGGGTGTAAGTTCGACATTGGTGGTAATCTAAGTGAAGCAAAAGAAAACTTTTATTCATGATTGTAATTGGTTGATCTCTTAGCTCAAGGTGCTTTGTTATCCAGAAAAACCATGTTCCTTCTTAGCCCAGCCACAATTCAAGCCAATGAAAGTCCTTGTGATGTTGACTTACTTGTGCATGTGTTTAATTTGGTTGAAACAAATGGCAAAGTTGATTTGTGTGACAATTTGATAGTAGAGTGATAGACACACATCCTTATACACCAGTGCATTAGAGTGAAATACTATCTTAAGTGAGGATTGGTTCTACATAATTCAGTAAAGCATCCTGCCATGACTGTTGATCTCTTATAAACTATGGCATTTGATTGATTGATTGTGTTGTGAGCATCATAGTGGAAAACTAACATGATACACATTTCTAGTTATTTCAAGTTAAGCAATGTATTATGAATCCAGATGTTATCTTTGAAAAATATGTTTTGTTTGACAGTCAGATACCTTTTGCTTGAGGACAAGCAAGGTTCTAAGTTTGGGGGAGTTGATAGTGGCATATTTTACTATGAATTCAGTATTGAATTAGAGAAAATATCAACTCTTTCTCATCCTTTTTACCTTGTAAATCCTAGTTTTCATTTAGTTTAAGAAGTGGTTTCATCTTAAGCTTTAATTAGATAAATTGATCACTAACCCCTTTATTTATACAAGTTAATTAGTTGGAAGAAGTCTCTGCATCAAATGAAGAGTGCTGGAACCAGAGAAAACAAGAAAACAGCAAAAACAGCAAAAATATGAAGAACCAGAATCTGGAAAAAGTTAGCTGGAGCGCCCTTTTTCCATGGGCGCTGGAGCGGGCTCTGCACCAGGACTGGAGCTAGCTGGAGCGCCCCCTACAAAAGGGCGCTGGAGCGCCCTTTTTCCTGTTTTCGCGCGCTGGAGCGCGGTCTCAAGCGCGCCTGCTGCTGATTTGGCAGATTGGGTTTATTTAACCCCAAATTAGAAGGGCTTTGACATCTTTGGCATCCCAGACACAAATTCTCTCAATTGGAGCGTCCAGAGGCGAGATAGGAGCTGTGGGAACAGCCCTTCTTCATCCTTGGGTCCTCCTCCTTCTTCCATTTCCACCATTGTTGTAAGCTCAAGCTCTCCATTCATGGAGAGCTAGTTTCATTCTTGTTGGGGATTGATGTAACCACGGATCTCTTATGTAATTACAGTTGTTTTGAATGATTATATGCCTCTTTCATTGATTGTTAGTGTTTAATTCCTCTACTTAAAGCTTGTATGAGTAATTCAACCATATCATGATTTTAGGGTTTGCTTGATATTGGGAAATATTGGGTGAATCTAGAACTGGATTAAACACCTAAAGGAAATTGTATCTAGGGATAGAACTAGGACCTTTGGTTGTCTTGAATCTCAATTCTTAAAGCGGATGAACTTGTTAGGTTTTCCAAGGGATTGGAGTTTAAGAAGTAAGTCTAGGCTCTCTCTACCAAGGGATTGGGTTTGAGTAAATTAGAAGATTGACATTGGCTAATTAATGAAGAGGAAGTGATTTTCTATACATAAGAGTGAAGTAGGTGAAATCATCCCCCAACAATATCATTCCATAGCATTTCTAATCTTTCCATTTCAAAGTGTTTGCATAATCAAAGATCACTTTTACCCTTTATGTTTTATCTTTAATTTAATTGCATGAAAATCCCAAAAACATGGAATCATTCTTTAGTCTAAATTAGTTAGATATTATACGATTGTCTAGGACGCGAGTCTCTTGGGAAACGATATCCGGTCTTACCGGTTTTATTACTTGAACGATTTGGTACACTTGCCAAAGTCTCAACAGTACGCCTCACGGCAGTTGAAAATACATGAGAAGAATTACCCCATGCACGACCTAGAGCTGGCAGCGGTCGTTTTTGCTTTGAAAATTTGGAGACATCATCTGTACGGAGCGACCTTTCAGGTTTTCAGTGATCACAAGAGCCTCAAGTACCTCTTTGATCAAAAGGAGTTGAATATGAGGCAGCGGAGGTGGCTTGAATTCCTAAAAGATTATGAGTTCGAGTTGCTTTATCACCCTTGTAAAGCGAACGTTGTGGCGGATGCTCTAAGTAGGAAGGCGGTTCATGTCTCGGTGATGATGGTTAAAGAGTTAAGTTTGGTGGAGAGTGATGAGTCAATATTTTACTTACTACACTTAGCTTATTGTGCTAGAATTAGTCGGGGAATTGTGCTTAATTGTCCAGTATTTTCCCATTTTTCTTAATTGTGCTTAATTCGATCGGAAATTCTTATTTTAATTAATTTGAATTATCTGAGATGATATTTTGCATTATAAATTGAAGGGAAAATTCTGAAGATATTTTAGGACATTTAGAAGAAATTTCATTTGCATACTGTGTTATTTACTCGAACCTGTGTTGCATTAATTAATTTGTGTGAAACTTGAGATGAAATATTTTTCTTTGAATTTTTAGGAGCCAAGCTTGCAACACACATACACATCACACGGCCATTGCTTGGAATTTTATTTGAGAAGTAAATCAATTGGTCACGTAAGAAGAACTCCAAAATGAAAGTGCTGAATTAGCATTGTGAAGGGAAGTCCACGGCCCCATGCATGCCACCTAAGGAGTAAGGCATCTTTCACACATTAGCTCATGGTTACATGTCTTATGCCTATGGAAAAGTCATTTTAGAAAACCATTCCGCAATTACACATAATTGGGATCAAAAGGGACCACCACTTTGAAAACTTACGTGAAAGAGAAAATGGTGTGCATAGTTGAAAGCTATAAAGAATTTCATTCTACTAGTGTGCTTGTGACGTGTTGGGTCCAGCAGCAAAGCACATGGGCATAGGACAAAACCACTTTGAAAGCTTACATCCAAGGACCTCCAAAATTCTTTGCTTTTGATTGTTAATTAATGAAAACAACTTGCAGCAAATTCACTCACAGTTTTCTCCATTCATCATATTATATGAATTAATAAGAAGGGGCCACCACGGTTGAAGCAAATTTCCAGTGAAAGCAGAAGAGTGTCTCGGCACAAGTGAAGAAGAGGACAAGTTGAGGTGGAAATTTGAGGGCCCCCTCATGCTTTGGCACGTTAGCAAGAAATTGGAAAGCTTACTACAATAACATTGGACAACAGCTGGTTTCTCAACACAGTAAGCTTACGTCCAAGAGCAGCTGATCACGGCTTGGATGAAGAAGCACACCATATTGAAGCATTTGTCTTGGAATGAAGAAGGAGAGCATGGCTCTCGGTCATGGTCCGTATGGATAATAGCAAGGCTGCACATGGTCCAGCAACCAACGTCCAAGCAAGGAGAATTGTTTGGAGATTTTAGGTCCAGCAGTGAAGCTTATCCAGCTCTTCATCACGGTTCTGCACATTTCACGTCCAGCTGGAGCAAGCTAGGGAGAAAATGGAGCAGCTGCAACCTGCTGGAACACTTTAACCAAGGAAGCCTCACGGTCCCATTTGGAAGTGCACGTCCAGCAAATTAAAGGGCTGATTGGTTTTAATTGAAGGAAGTGAAGCTGCACGTGACCAAGCTCAAGAGGATAAGCATGGAGACTAGAGTTGGAGCAGCCACCAATGTTCGCAAGCACTTGGAAGAATGAAGAAGAAGAGGCATGGAAGTCCACGGTGGCTGCTGGAAGTAAACTGGAAGAATGGAAAAGCTACGGCAGCTTGGAGCTGGAGCAACTATGGTAGAAGCAGTGTGCACGGGAGCAGCGGTTGCATGTCAAGCAATGAATGTCCAACTTCATATTAATTAATTAATATTGAAGAAGGGCCCAGCATGATTTGTATTGTTGAGGGGATTGAATTATTTGGCTTAAGAGAATGAAGCAGACATCACAACACTAAATAGTGGAGGGCCCATGGTTTCATTTTGCATCATCCATTGAGCACAAAACGTCGGGGATTTTGCTTTAAAAGGGGTACCGTGAAGAGAAGAGGAGGCCTCGGTAGTGTAGGAATCTCAGTTGTTCCAGTAGAGTAGGAGACGGCCTGGAAGAGGCTCTGCCTCTTTCCCTCTTCCAATAGCTCGCTCACTGTTTACTTTCAGCACTTTTCATCTTTTGCAGTATTAGGATGTTAGAATTTTATTTCTGTAATGTCACAATGTTTGGAACAATTTACTCGTTTTATTGTTTATCTTCACTGTCATAATTTTAATTTAAATATTGAGTCTTTGATAAATTTTATTTTCAGTCAACTGATTTTATTTTATTGTCTCTTTATTTTACCCTTTAATATTTTTCTGCACCGTTAAATTCTGTCAATGTATTTTACAATTCAGTTTATTTTCAAACGTTATTTTTACGGTTTATTTTCTGTCAATGTATTTTCACTGATGTTTTTATTTCTGCATTTAATTTTACCGTTTTTGAATATTTACTATTCTGTTTTTACCGTCTTTTATCGTTCAGTTTTTAAACACTATAAAATTTATTTCAGTGTTTTTAAATTCAGTTGTGTTTAAATTCCAGTTTTAATTTATTTTTCCGCATCTAAAAATATTCACAAACCCCCCCCACTTCGTGTAAAAAAATCTGAGACTGAACTGACACAAAAATTGGTCCTTGAGAGACGACCTAGGAGTCATTTCCTAGTTATACTACATTCATTATTTGCAATCAAATTTGTATGACCGCGACAGTCGTATCAGAGAGTTTCCGAGACCTAAGGTTGCAGTTCGAGTTGGAGCCGAACAGTATTAAATGCTGCACCTTGAGGATAACGAGTGATGTGTTCGACCGAATCTGGATGAAACAACGAGAGGATGAAGAGCTAGTGAAGATTTTAAGCGCGCTCGGTACGGATCAGGCCAAACATTTCAACACTGGAACGGACGGCATGTTACGTTACATGGGTCGGACGTGCATTCCTAATGATGGTGAGCTGAAGAGGATTATCTTGGAGGAAGGACATCATAGTCGTCTTAGCATACACCTTGGGATGACTAAGATGTATCAAGACCTTCGACGTTCGTTCTGGTGACCAGGAATGAAGAGTGATGTCGCACGATTTGTGGCATCATGTTTAACCTGTCAACGTGCTAAAGCGGAGTATCAGAGACCGGGCGGCTTACTACAACCTTTGGATATTCCTGAATGGAAGTGGGACAGCATTTCAATGGACTTCGTGACTCACTTGCCTCGCACGGTCAAGAATCACGATTCTATTTGGGTAGTAGTGGATCGTCTAACAAAGAGTGCTCACTTCCTAGTTGTCAACTTGAAGACGTCCATGATCAACTTGGCCAAGCTCTACATCAAAGAGATTGTTCGTCTACATGGAGTGTCGTCCAGCATCATCTCTGACCGAGACACAAGATTCACCTCTCGGTTTTGGCAATCGTTGCAAAGCGAGCTGGGCAGCAAACTCCAAATGAGTTCAGCGTACCATCCTCAGACGGACGGTCAATCCGAGAGAACAATCCAGACGCTCGAGGACTTGTTGAGGACGTGCGTACTCGATCACATGGGCGTTTGGGATGATGTACTGCCGTTAATAGAGTTCACCTACAACAACAGCTTCCAGTCCAGCATTGGGATGGCTCCTTTCGAAGCACTATACGGACGCAAATGTCGCACGCCACTTTGCTGGTTTCAAGAAGGAGAAAACATATTGACGGGACCGGAGCTCGTGCAACAAACGACTGACAAGGTGAAATTAATTCAAGAGAGACTGAAGGCATCCAGAAGCAGGCAGAAGTCATACGCAGATAAGAGGAGACGACCCTTGGAGTTCAAAGCTGGAGATCACGTTTTTCTAAGGATTAATCCAACTACTGGAGTGGGCAGGGCGTTACGATCAAAGAAATTATCTCCCAAGTTCGTGGGGCCGTACCAGATCACAAGGAAGATTGGACCAGTTGCATACGAAATGGCTTTACCTCCTCAATTGTCCAACCTTCATCCGGTGTTCCACGTTTCTCAACTCCGGAAGTACGTAGCTGATCCCTCGCACATTTTGGAGCTGGAGGACGTTCGTCTTCGACAAGACCGAACACTAGAAATGAAGCCGATTCGCATTGAAGACGAACGCACTAAGTTATACAAAGGGAAGGACGTTCGTTTGGTGAAAGTGGTGTGGGACGACAAGACTGGCGATTCTACGTGGGAAGTTGAAGATGCCATGAAGGACTTATACCCTCATCTATTTCCTGGTAAGTCTTCCATTTTCGAGGACGAAAATTTTTTTTTAGTTAGGGGGATTGTCACGCCCCAATAATTACACTGATGAGTCACCACTGTGCTTCCATTAATGCACCGTGACACGCACACCCTTCCATTAAAACGCACTCACGCTCACATTGCATGCATGCTGACAAGTGTCACTTTGGAACGTTCTAAATAGTTAGTGGGATCCAAGTGGCAGCACGCGAATGGACGTTCGTCCTACGTGGGAAGAGAAAATTAATTTCTCTGAAAAACTCTTCCCATTCCTCTGAACGCTTCATCTTCTTCCCCAAATTTCTGATCTCCTAAATTCTCCATCTTCTCTCTAAAACCTTTCTTCTTCTCTCTTCTGTAACTCATCATTCTGCACTCCGATCACGTTTCAGAGCCGTGAGGACGATCACTGCACCAAGAGCTCCAGATTGAACCGAACAACTTACAGTTCTGGTAAGTTTTCTTTGGACGCTCGTTTCTGGAAGTTCCTGCAAACCCTATCCCGTTGCATGCAATGGCGTGGACTAAGTCCTTCCATTTTTCTTTGATTAGTTTAGTTGGAAAGCGTAAGTGAAACGTTGAAAGAGTCTCGGTTAGACGAATCAAGATCCACTCAGTTTAGGACGTTCACTGCAATCCGGGTAAGGGAAGCTTATTAGATTTAATTCATGTGATCTCTGTACTGCATGTGCGTGTGTGAAGTTTGAAAATATGATTATGATTATGAGATAATATATGAAAAAGTGATGCATGTATGTACTGAGAATTTTATGCTTGAGTATATGAATGAATCTGTAAAGTTGTATGTCGTATGATCTTGGTATTGGATGATTGGATATGATTTTTAATTCAACGCTTGAGAAGTATGAGATATGTTATGATATGATTAAATGAATGTAAGTATACTGGAAAATATGGTTACTGTATGTGTAATGTAAATATGAAAATCATATGAAAATGAACGTTCGTCATCGTACGGTCATATACTGTTCGGTTCCTTTTAAAAATGACTTAGAGTGAGATTCCTTCATACGGAAAAAGGTTGTGTCGTAGAGCGAGCGTCTTCCTTTGAAATGCTATTTGAGCGTTCGTCTTAAGTAGCGCTCGGTCTTACACTGAACGTTCGTTCTTAATAGCGCTCGACATTGAAATGAGCGTTCGTCCTAAGTGGCGCTCGGTCTCAGACCGAACGCTCGTCCATTTTCCGTAAATTATAATGAGCGAGGATAGCGCTCGTCCTGAATTTCCATATGCGTTTGTCCTAAAATTTGAATAGCGTTCGTCCAATTTATTTAGTGACGTTCGTCCAATTATTCGGTGACATTCGTCCAAATTAATTATTAAACGTCTACTTTCGCGCTCGGTCAATTACTGGCGGTTCGTCCCCTAAATTAAATTGTGTTCGGTTTATTTTATTCAACCAACTGGTGAGGTATCTATCCATTGGATTCGTTCCAGAGTCATTAAACTTAATTGATTCTAAGTATTTTTCCGATTGTACTAGAGTTAGTTCATTTAACTAATTCAATAATTCTTTCTTGGTCTCGCCCTCGACGTTCGTCCTCATTATGAAGAAGAGTGAACATTCGTCTTTTTATGAAAGTGGAACATAGAATGAAAATGTATTCAAGAAGATAAATTAAGATGTGCGACCACTATGAGAACTGAAATTGTGATTTTTGATTTTGAACGAGCGTTCCAGGGTGGAACGACTCTTGGTTGGAAATTGAGATTTGTGAAGTATGAATGTGGCAAGCTTAGCTGGCGGGTCATCCTGATATTCCGTGAGTACTCGTTCTCAAGTAGAGAGGAGTATGTCATGCGTGGGAATGGCAGGAGGTCTTAGTCCATAACTGTAACTTGGACAGAACGGACTAACCTCAGGTGGCTGCTGACGAGTATTCCAGCTATCACACCTGGGTGCATGGACGTCGTAGCTACACAGAATTCATACAGTCCAGACGGTCGTCTAGTATCAGGATTTTTAAATGACATTTACGTATGAATTGAATGAATATGTTGTGAACTTACTTGCTGTATTTAGTATATATGAAATGTATGCATTGGCCTGAATTAAATTCAATAAGCTTACCCTGTGTTATTTATTGTGTTGTCGTTCGTACTTGAACCTCCGTCTTGTCTATGCAATGATCATCCGTGTGGATGTGAGCAGATGGTGAGGCGTTACTTGAAGAAGCGCTGGAAGAAGAAAATTTGGAGGAAGCCAACCTCGTCGAAGTTGAAGTGAAGGCCGAACAGTGAGCGTTCGATTCTAGTTAGTGTATTTAGAGTAGCGAGCGGCTGTGAGCGAGCGCTCTTTTGATTGTAAATAGTTGGACGTGCGGTCATTATTTTGTACACCGTTCGTCCTTGCCTTTTTGTAAACGCTCGTTAATTTATATATGAAAGGCCGTTCGGCCATTTGTTTAATCCGTTTCCTTTACTTTTAAAACTGTTTTGGATTATTGATACGTGTAATTATTCTAAGTATATAGTTGATGACTGTATAATTTTGGGATGTTACAGTTTTAATATTAAATAAATTAACTTTAAGTTTTCAAAATTATCTGACATCCACTAAACATATTTACGGCAATATCAATATAATATTTCAAAAGATAATTATTCCTAAAATTACACAACAGATAGAGTGAAACAAATGGACAGGAAAAGAGTTAAGTTACGTCTGTATGAACTTTATAATGATAAAAATAAATATAAATAATATTCAAATTTAATTATAGATAGTTTTTATTTATTTTATATATTATTTTTATTTATTTAATTTAAAAAGATTACCAAACTTAAAGAAACGATTAATTTTAAAAAAAAATCACTTAAAAAATATAGATATGAGAAAGAAATATCTTTTTGTTATTATATTACTCAATACCTTTCAAATATTTTTTTTTTCCTAAAACTGACAGTTGAATTAAACTTCCCTTTATGTAATTATAAATACTGTATGTTAACATAAAATCCTTTGATGCCTCGTCTATATACATTAAAATTAATCTAAAATCTATTTTTAAAATATATCAAAATATAAATTATTTGATTATTCTATTGCTATTGTTCAATTTTATATTAATTATAAATTAAACCTAATTACTTGATAAAAGTAACTTAATGAGAACACTATTTTTGGTGTAAGGAATTAATGGAATATTTTGCATTATTATATCAAAATTATTTTTCTCCAAACTTTTATTTTAACTAAAAAGAAGTTAGATTTCCAAATCTTCCAAGTCTTTTTTAAACCTGACAAAATTAGTTTCTAAAAGATATTTATTTTCTAATGATGTTCTTTTGCAAGTATTATACTAATAGGAAAAAAATTAGGAAAATAGAAACAAATTTACTGTTTGAATAAAAAATAACTTTGACACGTCATCATTTTTTCCCAGTAACATATCTAAAATAGCAATCCAAATTTTACTAGTGAAAATTACATAGCAAAATTTACAAGATATATTCATAATATTAAATAAAGAAGTCCTTCTTTTATAACTAAAAGCTTAAATATATAATATCTATTCAAAATAAAAACTACTGACATATACATAATAAGATAAATTTCTCAATATCAACACCTTCGACTCAACGTTCTTCCTCTTTATATTATATGTTATCTTTTACTTTTCTGAGATTTATCGTCATCACAGGTAAATAATATTACACATAAGAACAAACATAATTTCATTAAGAAAAGTTTGTGTCAAGATACATAATTTAATTTAGAACATTTTAAGATGAAATTAAGTTACTGTGACATGACTTATATTAAAAATAAATTAAAGTTAAATCATATTGACACAGTTTAAGAAATATATTGAACTGAAGTCATATTCAACTTAAAAATGTTCTTGACTAAAATTATGTTATTTTAACACAAATTTTTCATATAAAATCGTGTAAAGATAATATAACTTATCCATATCCACAATTATTTTAAAAATTACCTACTTTAGTAAATTTTAAAAAAGAATTACTGGAAAAAAAAAACAAAACAAAGAGGCTTCTATAGTCTAAGCCATCCATCTCCATATATGTAGTCTCTGCTCTGAAAAGGCTCAGCTTCTTCTCTGCTTAGAGCTTTTGACCATTCCACCCTCTCACTTCTGTTTGATCCTTTTCCTGAACACTCATACTCCCCAAACATTGCAGTCCTGTCAAAACCAGAAAAAAGAAAACAATTTCAAAATATTGTTCTGGTTTTTCAGTGATTTTCAAATGCTATTTTTCTTCTTCACATCATGATTTGTTATGAGCATTTCCAAGTTTTGAAGCGTCTGTAATTTTTCACAGTATGAAATTGGGAGTGATCTTCAAACTCTTGAAGATTTCTAACAGCATTTTCTTGTGATATAATATAACAATTGAGATGATCTAAATGTGAGCTGAAATTATATACCCTTGTCTTGATGAATCACCCCAATCGCTCCATCCCAAGGGATTAATAACATCATCCATGTCACAGTTTGAATAGATTGTTGTTGCATAGTTCCCCCATGCTCTCCCAAGAAACACACTACCACTTCCTTTGATTGTGCAATTAACAAATGAAAAGCCTGTATCTTCATCTTCTGAGTCTCTGTGATGAGCTGCAATTGCTCCCCAAAACTCAGCTACAGAGTATACAACACACTCCTGCTTCCACCCAAGTGTCAGAAAAATGATTTTGCATAAACTGTTTGTGAAGAAGGAAGTAAACCATAAAAATGGGGGAAGTTATTTACATGAAACAACGATTTAGCATTGCCAAATATAAAATCAACAGATCCTTGAATGTAACTTCGATAGAAATAATGGATTCCTGTGTTATCAAGGAGGGTGTCTTGCTCCCCCACAAGCCTAACTCCATAGAATACAGCTTTATCACCGTCTACACGCAATGCTACTGCTTGACGTTTATCTGCTTCTTTATCTACCAAATTCTGCAAAACAGGTAGAACAAAATAAATAACCTTTAAGAAATCAACTTTAAATCTAACTTAATTAAGTCTGTTTAATCAGACATTGTTTAGTAACATGATTCTTCTGAAAAAATAGCTAACTCTATCATACTTTTAGTTCTGATATCTATTACGATTGAATAATCATGCTTACTTCAGTTCGAATTGCAGCAATTAAGTTTTCCAAGAAGAAAAGAATCCATTTGTAAGATGTAGTTAGTTCTTAATTAATTACCTGAATTGTAAGAGCTGTTGCGCAGAAAAAATCAGATTGTACCCATACAGTTGCTGTACTAATTGTGCCCATTTCTTGGCCGTTGGAGTCTTTGTCTGATGCCTTTGTACTGTTTGTGATAATAACTATGCCAATGCCATTACCTATAGCCGCTATATTTGCATTCATAGTTATGTTAGGTTTACCTATTAATGAAATGAACGGCTTGCTTTTCGGCACATGCACTCTTTCTCTGCATAAGTTAATTGCGTGCCACCAAAACATTCATTACTGCACATTTCATTATCATAACATAACAATCACTAAATGAAGATCTTGGGTAAGTCCAATAACTCTTTTTAGAAACAAAGACATGAACTTTGCTTTACATTTAAAAGTAAAAATATGCAAACGATCATCAACAAAGTCACCCAAAACCTCCCCTCTGATATCATTGTTGGGTCTATCGAAAAAAAGGTTTATCGGAAGATATAATACCAATGAGATCACCAAAAATTTTAAAATAATGTATTAACGAATCTTTTCTTTTTATAAGGTGTTTTACTTTTTCATTTCTATCAAATATGAATTTAGACACACTTAAATTTTCAAGAGTTCATCTAAAAATATAATGAAACAGTAAAGAACTCATAGGATCTTAAGAGGCATGAGAAAAGTTACAGAAAATCTTAGCTATATGATGAAAATGAGTACAAAAAGTTGAACTGTTGTCACAAACCTATAAATTCCAGGATAAATGAATATCTTGACCCTCTGTGTGTTGTTTTGCGGAACCATATCTACAGCTGCTTGAACCGTGGTTGAATCTCCGTTACCATTTTGATCGACCACAATAACTCGACCACCAACGTTGGATGTTGTATCCTTTTCATCCACCATGAAATCATCCCACGTAATCACGTTTCCAGCATGATCGCTATCAGTATCACCAACACACTTCAACAGCAACACCAAGAAAACCAAACCTGATGATAATAACATCAACCTTATCTTACTCATTCCTCCTCCAACTACTAAACAACACACTCTAATAACTTAATAATGTGATAAAGGAAATAATATGGAAGGATTTGAATTCTAGGGAGTGAGAGAATTGATAACACTAAGAATGAGAATGAAGAAATTGATGAAGAGAATCATGCATGAAATGAACCTCAAAGGAGTGATTTTGTTGGTCTGGTTTAAGTTTATAAAGAACTCATCAGCAACCAGAAGAGTTTGTACGAACACTGGATGGAATATTTTTATTGAAATAATTTCTGTGTATTAATTTGTGTGAAGTTGATTTGGTCAACATGCATGCATACATTCATATAGATGGTTACGGTGGACACTATTAGGTTATGGGGACCAACCACCAAATTAACCTGTTTATTCACTTCACGATTTGGTTTCATACTTCAATTTATTGTATATTGAATTGGATTGCATTACAGTGCACGCAATGTTCAATGCGTCTGTGGCTACAGTGAAAGATAGGGAAAAACCAATTCTCATAACTATCTTCCAATACCAAATATCGTTATGTCAATTATAGTATATCTGAGTTATTGTCAGTTTGAAGTTTAAAGAGAATGACTCAATTTCTTAGTAAAAAATTTAAGAAACCGACTATTTCATTATTGGTCTTAAGAGCTTTCCAAAACACTCTTACATGTGTTATGGAAAGAGCTTTCCGGAACACATTGAAAGTTTTTAAAAAAACTTTCAGAATAAGTTCTTTTAGCAGTTTTTTTCTCTTCTTCCTCTGCAATCACGGCGGCAGTGGTGACGGTTATTATGTGGTGCAATTGTGAATGATAATTGAATATTTTCAGGATTAAATATGTTTGGGAGTTGCTCCCTCCACCCCCACATATCTTTTCCTCCACCTCCCCTTTACTTTTTTGCCCCTTCCTCCACCTTTCCTTTATTATTTTGCCCCTCAGTAAAATTTTATTTTTAAAATTATTGTTTTTTAATTTTATTCATTTATAACATATTTCACTGATAACCTACGTAGTTCCTTGTATGAGTAAAATATTTTTCTGCAAAGCTTGGTGATCGTGAAAAGAATTATCAAGCAATCTTCCTCTTGTTCTCGGTACAGTAGGTGGTGCAGTGCGTTTATGGTGTAGTGTCCTTGTCGTGGTTCCTCTCCAGGTACGTAGTCATAATCCTTCCTATAATCCTAAACCCTAAACCCTTCCCATACTTCCAATAATCCTTTTAATATCCAAGCCTATAATCCTTGCATGAGCCATAAAATAAAAACGAAACGAAAAAGCAATGCTGCCTCTGGACGGATGACATCCTTCAACGGATATCAACATCCGTTTAAGGCGAAACGGATGTCGACATCCGTTTGAGGGAGGATTTCATGTTCTGTCAGACTCTCCAGAACTGATTGTAGAGGAGCGGTGTCCTGGATTGATCTGTTTGGGAGTGTCTGCGAGAAGCGAAGCTGGCGACCACACTGACTTGGAGGTTTGCTGCCCACAATGGCAGCACACTTGCTGCTAATGACATGGTACTTCGTGATTTTCATTGTTTATTCTTTTTCTTTTTCATTCATTTTATGTTATACCATCATCATTACTGGTAGAGGAAAAGTGTTTGAGTATTAGGAAATACTTGTAACTTTACAAAACTTTAAGTTCTCTTGCACATATTGGAAACCATTTCTTCAAATTGCTTGGCGGTCCGCTATGTTTTAAAATTTTAGTTGTGGTTATAGAAATTTTGGACAAGGGAAGGATGATGCAACGGCAATTGTGGTTGTGGAGACTTCTAAAACTGCAATATGGTAGTCGCAATTGTGGTTATGAACATCTGTCTAAAACTAGAATTGATTTGTGCTTTTTTTGGTGTGCCAAACTATTCCAGAAAGCGTCGTTGTGAACCATGGAAGTGTGTTATTTCATTCTACTATCTGTTTCTTCTCTCCCATTGGAAAATATCTGTCACTGTTCTTTGATTGAAACGTCTATGGTTTTACAGAAATATGAAGATGATGGTAAATATTCTATTGTAGATAGCAAGCGTTATTTTAGTTACGCAATCTACCATCATTTGCTATATATCCTTCTACATATCCTTGGTTCTGTGACTGGGTGAAGGGTAAATGCTAGAAATGGAAAAAAAAGGTCGCATTGTTATATTCTCTTAAGACTATAGCATTCATGGCCATCTGTTTTAATGGGTTACTTGTAGCGTTTATTCTAAACTGGAGTCTATTATACAGAGGCTTTCTGCTGCATTGTATAATGCTGTATATTTTTTACTCCATTTTAACTTTTGAGGATATAATTGTCATTTTAGAAGGATATAATTGGCATTTTAGAAAATTGGGGAGGTGGAGGAAGAGATGTGTGGGGGTGGAGGGAGCAACTCCCAATATGTTTTTAGTCCCTAAACTATTCGTCGTTTTTGGTTTTCGTCTCTTTTTCAAAATAAGGTACAATTTGGTCATAATTCTTTTCGAAACTTTGGTTTTAGTCATCGAAAGCTAACACTATTAAAAATTTGGTAGTTTTCGAGGTTAGTTTTCGAGGAATAAAACCAAAGTTTCGATGACTAAAACTAAAGTTTCGAAAAGAATGAGGACCAAATTGTACCTTATTTTAAAAGAGGAACGAAAACCAAAAACGACCTATAATTTAGGGATAAAAACATATTTAACCCTTCCTTATATTATGGGGTACAGGAAGAATTTTGATGGGTGCATGAAACAATTCTCTTATTTATTTTGTAGTGTTATGCTCGGTTGGGCCAGATTTATTTGGACCTGGATCCACCAAGTGGGACATTATAAGTTTGGCCCATAAAGGGAAAATATAAAATAATGGATAAAATAAAATTATGCAAATTACTGACAACATAACTTGAATTCTAAAGAGTGTATTTGGGAAAACTGAAAAAAAATATTTAAATAATAAATTATATATAATAATAAATGTTATCGCAATGGTTTATAACTAGAATAAGTTTTTCCAGACAAATAAATATAATATTTAAACAAACAACAAAATGACTAATACATTTTTAATTAATATGCATTAATTATTATTCTTTATCAATGTCATATTTATGCTATATCTTCAGTAATGAACTATAAAATACTTTGAAAAACTTAATTTTAAGAACTAAGAGTAAACCAAATAAAAAAACATGACAGGAGTTAAAATCTTGAATAAATTAAAATATGAGAAATAAAAGTACAATCAAACTTCTATATGTGAAACCAGCCGCCAAGGATCAAGACAATTATGTCTTCTCTTCCATGTTCGGTCCAAAAGAAATTTTAATTTTATAATCCCTTCACTGTACAATGCCAATAATGCAAAAATAGCTTTAAAATATGCAACTTTTTAAAAATATTTTTTTATCCACCATACCCGAAAGATTCTCCATTTTTCACAAACAGTTTAGTTTTGTCATGTCATTCAAAAACAACTTAAAAAAAGCATAAAGACTTGATATATGATATAAAATAGATATTGCCACACACAATTCAGAGTTAAATATTTTGCTATATTTAATATTAAACCAAATTACATTCACATGTAGCTAGATTTATTTTTTTAGAGTAAGTCGATAAATGAATTATTTAAATTGATTGGTTGATTATTATAACATAAAAGATATTGGTTTATTAAATTAAAAAACATAAACTTTTTTGAATGTGTGGTGCATCCAAAGGGTATTATTATTACACTGAAGAACACTAAAATCTATGTTTGACAAATCCACCAATGATTCAAGTACTTATTCTTTTGTTATGTCTCTCTCTTCAAAGTTCATCATTCAGTGAAATTGGGATGTGGAATCTGCTCTTCTGAACCTTAAAGCTTTTGCTTCAAGTCACAGATCACAATCACATAACATTTTCCATCAAACCATTCAATTTTGCCTCAAAATCATGTTGAGAAGGCACTCCCTTCTGAGTTCAACACCAAAACAAGTGTCCCTCTTTTTTGTTAGCCATTTCCATTCCACCCTTTTCACTCCATCACCAAAACAAGTGTTCCAAACCCATCATCGTTGGTGGGGTTACCCCAAAAGCTTCAAACCCAGTTTCAACCCCTCCTCACCCTTTTGCAGACACAAAGCCAGCACCTTGCACAGTGGTTCCTCTGTAGAACAAATTGAACATGTCGAAGTTGCTGACCGCGATGTCTGGATGAAAATGAAGGATGAAGCAAGATTTGATGTCACTGTGGAACCCATCTTGTCAGGTTACTACAACACTTCCATTCTCTCTCACAAATCATTAGAAACGGCGTTGGCCAATCACCTTGCCGTCAAACTCAGCAATGCATCTCTTCCTTGCAGCACCCTTTCTGATCTTTTTGTCACGGTTTTGGAAACTGATGAAGCCATCATGGCTGCTGTGAAGAGTGATCTGATTGCAGTTAAGGAGAGAGACCCGGCATGCCTGAACCTCGTGCACTGCTTCTTGAATTTCAAAGGCTTTCTGGCATGTCAAGCTCACAGGGTGGCTCACAAACTGTGGCTGCAGAGGAGGAAGGTTCTTGCTGTCATGATTCAGAACCGGGTTTCTGAGGTTTTTGCGGTGGATATTCATCCGGGGGCAAAGATTGGAAGTGGGATTTTGCTGGATCATGCAACTGGGATTGTGGTGGGAGAGACGGCTGTGATAGGGAACAATGTGTCAATTCTGCATAGTGTGACATTGGGAGGGACTGGTAAGGTTTGTGGAGACAGGCACCCAAAAATTGGTGATGGGGTTCTGATAGGTGCTGGAACTTGTATTTTGGGGAATATTAAGGTTGGTGAAGGGGCAAAGATCGGTGCTGGTTCAGTTGTCATTAAGGATGTTCCTCCTAGGACTACAGTTGTTGGTAACCCTGCTAAGCTGGTAGGAGGAAAGAACAACCCTGTTAAGTTGGATAAGATTCCCAGCTTAACCATGGACCATACTTCACATATTTCTGACTTCTATGATTATTGTGTTTAGACCTTGAAGTGTAATGTAGTGTATTCCTCAAGCATGCTTTGGAATTTTGAGTTTAGAAATGATTATGATTGATTGGGGTGGCTCTTGTTTGTTAAGAGAGAATTCATGTTCTCCTACTGATAATAATAGGAACGAAAATAACAATGAGAGTTGCCTTGATTACAGGATGTTGTGTATGCTCAACAGTTATACTCATGTATGTATGTATGCTTGTGTTATCAGTATATGTGAATTTCACTACTATTGTTTTCATTTTCCTTTATACTATTGGCATTTACTAAGTCTGGTAAAAGGATTTGATGCATGCAACAGCATATGTATTGGACAAGTAACACATGGTTGTTGTACATTCTAGCCTCTTGCTTGCTACTCTGAAGTAATAAGATGAAGTATAACTACAAGTTTTTTGGGGAATGCAAAATGGTTAAGATAAATGGATAGTCTTTTCTTATTTCAGTTACAGCTAAAAGAACAATTGTTACCTAATGTTATGAGATTCTTTATAATTCACAAATTGAAGAAAGAATAATGATTAAAATAATAATAACTAAAATTTACTCATAATATTATTAAATTATTATATTATAGTAAATGAAATATCTTTATATAATTATAATAATAAAATTGCTTTTATGATAATAAATTAAAAAAATATAAATATTTATTTAAAAAACCATCAAAATTGTATTATACTTAATAAAGATAAACAATAAAATTGTATTATAATAATATTTTTATATATATATATTACTAATCTACACATGAAAAATGAAAAATAATATAAAGAAGTAAGAGTAGAATTAACGATAAAAAATAATATCAAGCTGTCGAGTAACCCATTGTACAAGTTAGCTAGATTCATCTCAGCCATTGATCGTTTCAGATTAAATCTGACGGTGCAGATGAAAAGGGAGCATGATGGACCCAAACTAAGAACTGCCTTGGTAGACACTGGACTCCTTCATAAATTTCCATACGGCGGAAGAAGAGCTTCTTCTGATATTCACCGTTCATCTGAAAAACCTGTGCAGTTCCTTATTGTGAGTATCGTTTCATCTTACTTTGTTTTTCGTTTCTCTTTTCTCTTTCTCTCTTCTCAATTCAAAGACCTAGGTTTCCAGAACGCGCGTTTTTATCTTCTTTTTTTGCTGAATTGGGAACAGTTACTTCATGTTCTGCTGACTTGGTCCTGCAGGATCGATTCGCATTTGGAACATGTCTCCGTCATTGGATCTTCCTCCCAAGGGTGGCTTCAGCTTTGATCTATGCCGAAGAAATGCAATGCTTGAAAGCAAGGGTCTCAAGGCCCCAACCTTCTTGAAAACTGGGACCACTATTGTCGGTTTAGTTTTTCAGGTTTGGAATCATTCACTCTTCTGTCTGGTGTCGTGCTACTGTTGTGATGCATTTCTTCGTCGCTGTGTTTTATTTGTTTTTTTAGGTTTACTTGTTCTCCGGAAGGGTTTGTGTTCACTTTTTTCTTTGCTTCTTTATTTATTGTGACTTTATAAACTGAGATTGCGAGTGGGTTTCTATAGATTCACCGGTCCAGGATGTGGAATCATTGTTCTTGGGTATATGGATGATTTTCGCTGGTTGGTTTGCGTGGCATTTAGAAACAGTTGGCAAGAAGTAATATCATAAGGCTCCTGCATTGATTTACGAAATTTGTAACATATAAGTGGCTACTTTAAGAACAGCTAATTATATTGAACTCAAAGGTGGGTGTTGAGTGGGTTACTATAGCTTTTCTTGTCAAAATTGTTCCACCTAGCTGAGGTACAATCTATGAGGCTGTGATTTTAGTGTTATAGCCTAGGTTTAATATGAACATTTCGTATTATAAATTTGAAATTGAGTTTCTCCTTCTACAGGGTAAAGACTACTTTCTTGTGTAACGGTCCACTGACTGGGAATTGTACCATTTGGTATTTGTGCTTATAATAATGAATGTTCATGACTATGTCATTTAATCCAAACAGTGTTTTGGGACTTCATATGTTGATTGCATGTTTGTATTTTAATGTTTAATTTGTATATTATAATCCAAAGTTGAATTTCCCATGTAATAAATTTGCCCCAGGATGGAGTCATTCTTGGAGCTGATACTAGAGCAACTGAAGGTCCTATAGTTGCTGATAAAAACTGTGAGAAAATTCATTATATGGCACCCAACATATATTGCTGTGGAGCAGGCACCGCTGCTGATACAGAGGCTGTAACAGGTATTTGTTTTAAATCCATCTTTCTTACACATTTTTTGCGTTATGCCTTAGGGGTAGTTGCATATGGATCATCTTTAGTTTTTGCTTGATGTTATTAGTATAGTAGAACAGTTGAAAATGAGAAGTTTGTTATTTACTGTAGACATGGTTAGCTCACAGCTGCAACTACATCGTTATCACACTGGTCGAGAATCACGAGTTGTTACGGCTCTGACCCTTCTTAAAAAACACCTATTCAAGTTGAGTTTCAGAACTTGTTCACCAGGTAAATTTTCTCTCTATCAGCCACTGGATCTGACTCATTTAAACCATTGTGCAGTTATCAAGGTCATGTCTCAGCTGCTTTAGTGCTTGGTGGGGTTGATATCACTGGACCTCATTTGCATACAGTTAGTTCATTGCTTAAAAATTTTCTGTTATACTCAAGTTTCCTTGTTTTGAATACCTATAGTTCAACTTCTCATTACCTTTGATGACTTGTTTTACAGATTTATCCTCATGGGTCTACTGACACTCTCCCATTTGCAACAATGGGATCAGGTTCACTTGCTGCAATGTCTGTATTTGAATCCAAGTACAAGGAAAGTTTGAGTGTAAGTAAGCATATCAAGGAACATAATTTGCTGTAGTATTTTTTGGAACAACACCTTTTGTTAGAGGAGTGCATTTGGTATATTTTCGTTAGGTGGTGGTGCCACGGTGGAATAGTGAGATGGATATTTTTTCCAACTGCCATAGGCAATTTGTGAAGGGAGGTCTGCTATGACAGCTCCTTAGACCACAATAACATGTTTGTATGTGGGAGTTCTGGCCTTCTGCCATTGGTAACACTGGTTTGATTGCGTTCTGTCAAGAAGTTGTTTAATTTATAATCATTTCAATGGAGTGATATGAAGCAAATATGTCAATTTCAATTCTAAATGTGAAATTGCTCTTGTATTTATTATAATCGATAATTGATACTGGTTATGTTTTTAAATTATAATGTCAAAATGCTGAAACCTAGTAGAAATTTTAATTTGATATGAACTTTTTGATGTGGTGTAGAGGGATGAAGGCATAAAGATAGTTGTTGAGGCAATTTGTGCTGGTATTTTTAATGACTTGGGAAGTGGAAGTAACGTTGATGTTTGTGTGATAACTAAGGTTAGTGCCATCATGCCCAATTCTGCAGTTTGTTCTTTGAGGAGAGCCATCTAACTTAAATTTCTATGCAATTTCTTCACTAATGCTTCACAGGGACAGAAGGAATATCTCAGGAACCACCTTCTACCAAATCCACGTACCTATGTCAATCCAAAAGGCTTTGAGTTCCCCAAAAAGACAGGTTTGTAACTCTATGGTTTTGCATAGTATTGTGTAAACTGTCAATGGTTTGTAGTCTAGTATGACATTGTCTCTCACCATGTGAAAATTGTATTTTGGGAATATAGTGTTATGAAGTATTATAACTTAGATAATAGCTGAAGTTTTACAATTTCCTTTCAAATTCTAGTAATTTGCATTTTGCCGCCTTGTAAGTCCAATTTGAACCATCTTCTTGAACTGATGAGTTAACATTATGTGAACAGCATCTTCTGTTGCTATTTCTTTAAATAGACGGAATTGTGAATTTGATGTACATGTTTTTCGAATTAATGAATGTAAGGTACCTAATAGCTGGATATATGTTAGGACGGAATGGTAACAGATACTAAGGCCATATGTGGAGGGCAAGGGAAAAATGCGATGGTTAAGGATTATGAGCATTTACAGTTTGACAACCAGTATGTGTATGTGTTAGAAAAGTAGCAGAGAATGGAATCAGTTAGGATAGCTTCTGAGGGTTTGAGAAGATAGTAAAACAATGAATGGCCTGAGTTTTCTTTGTCTGACTGCACATCCTTATTCTGCTTCATTTTTTCTTCAATTAGATTAGAAAATATGGAATATATTCCTGTAGTGCACTAAATATAAATTCTTCATTGCAGAGGTCCTCTTAACAAAAATTACCCCGTTGAAGGAGAAGGTTGAAGTGATTGAAGGGGATGCTATGGAAGAGTAGCGATCTTCCCAAAAAATAGTTGGTGTTTGAGTATGAAAACTTAGTCAATGGCTGTGATATTTAATTATTGTACTGTCAGAACTTTTTCTTTTATTACCAAAAGTTATTTGAATTTTAATTAGATTGTTGCAAGTTATTTGGTCAAATCTCCAGTTGGTTAGATTGTCGCGAGAAAATGCTCATTAACAAAACTTCAAATAGAAGCAAATAAGCACCGAATAGGTCTATACAACTTAAATGATGAAAAATGTTTCTTTTTTATTTTTCACGTTTTTTTATATGCCAAACGGTGTCTAACGAGATTAACTTTGTTAGTAAACTTATACCATAAGGAATCAATCTTTTGTAAATAACTGTCTAACGAGATTAACTTTGTTAGCAAACTTATACCACAAGACATGATTGATTGATCTTGGCCATCAAATAAATTCCATTCAATGTATACCAGTGTAGTTATTTAATTAATTTCCAGTGTCGTCATCCTCGTTAAATTCTTTGAAGATAATTTGTGTTGTTTTGGTGAAAGAATGAGTCGATAAGTTACTATTTTTTTTTTAGAAAAACGATATCTTACACAAATTTTTTAATAATATTTTGATACAATATATATGTTATTTTTTTTATTAGTTCATTATTTACGTGTTATTGTATTGACATATTTTAAATCTAATAAAAAAATGATATCTATTGGATCAAAATATTGTCAAAAATTCTATATTAACATATTATTGTCTTTTTCTTTTTTTAACAGTGTAGTGTGAATAACATAGTAGTAAAGAGATCATTGGTCTCATCTTTCAGCTCCACATGGCTTGGGTTTGAATTATGGGATTTTTTCTGTTAAAAGGCACTTGATATGGTAAACATTTCTAAGGTTGTTGGCTTTCGTCTAAACTTGGATTGTGAAAGGTAAGGATATTATATTTATCTACCTGTTAGTATATGTATTAATTTCAACATATTATTATCATATGCTAATTTCATATAATAATTAATATATTAAATTAAGTTCAATAGCCCAGTTTGCTTATGAAACAATGAATAAGGCAACTTTTTAAGTTAAACTATTTATTAAAACTTTTTTTTTCTATATTTCTTTTGGTTTCCTACGGTGTAAACAAAAGCAATGCAATTTTTTTTATACTAACTCAAATGTTAAAATATTGTGTCTAATATTGACATACACATCTGATAACATTAAGATAATTTGAATGATACAATTCATAATACTAGTAACGTTGTAACTCGATTTAATATTAATTTTTGGATTATCCATTTAAAATATATTATTATTTTTTAAAAATTATTTAGACAACATTAAGTTTTGCAAACAATATTAGTATTAAAATAATAGTATTAATGGAAAAGAAATTATATGTAATAGTTTTGTTGTACTAATAAATACGTAGGTGGTGTAAATGTTATATTTGTCTACACTTCTCTTTATAACATGAAAGTTAACATTTGTTTGGATATATTGGATAATATAAACAGTAAAATCACAACTTTAAAAAATAGAAAGACTAAAATTTTGTAAATAAAAATTAGAACTCACTTTAGCGCATCACGTAGTGAACTGCGAAATCAATGCTTCTGTTAAGGTTATATGTCAAATTAAATATAAATCAAAATTGTGTTTTGAATTTGTAAACAATAATCCACATTATATCAATGATAATTAATAAATATTTCCAAACCTCATACCATTATAACTTGAGGATTAATTAAGAAACGAATATATTTCAGTTGAATATTTAATTAAAAAAAATTAATATTAATTTAAACTATAATTTACTAATATTATCACTTGTGTTATGAACACAAATCATGCACTGTAAATATAAAATAATTTTATTCTATCAATTACCTAAAATTACTATGAGCAAACAATTAAAAATATTCATTGTAAAATTAATAAATTTATTATATAATAATTTACGGTTGAAATCGATATAATTTTCAACCTATGCATATAAGCTGTGTTTCTGAAATTAAATACGGCATTAATATGTGTAGGAAAAAGATTTATAAGGAAGAAAAGAGTCATTTTAATATTTTTTACTATAACTCAGAATCAGTTAATTTTAGCAGGAGAGAAAAGAAAAGAAAAAGCACGTTACAATACAAACAAGAACTGGTTCGTATGACTCGTTTGTTTGTTCACTTTCAACTCTACAACTAATATACAGGTGTTCATGGTCTACCCTGTTTCTCTCCAATTG
Organism: Vigna angularis; assembly: GCF_016808095.1. NCBI lineage: Eukaryota > Viridiplantae > Streptophyta > Magnoliopsida > Fabales > Fabaceae > Vigna > Vigna angularis. The sequence goes on from NC_068976.1 coordinate 19,370,151, forward strand.
CTTTGATCGTATCAATCATTTCAGATTTGAAGTGTGTGAGCTCATGAAGATTCTCTCAAGGGCCCAAGGTCGTCTTTTTTGTTTCTTCCCCTTAAATAATTGCGTTCTTAGTATCATATGTATATCCGTTTCACGGTTGCCTTTTGTAATCTGTTTTTTATTTTTTGGTTGCAGTTCTAAAGTTTCGGTTTGCTCTTAAATGTGGGAAAATAGACCCTTTGTCTTGCAAGTTTTCATCCTCCTTTTCAAATGGGTCTTCGTCTGAACTGTATGGGAAAGCTAAAGTTAATTCCTTTATGCATGATACCTCCCATTCCCAAGACGATGCATTGAAATCGGAGGGCATGAGAAAGACGGTGCATGATGTATGCCGGGTCTTGGACACTGGTCCTTGGGGACCTGCCCTTGAGGACGCCCTCAACACGTTTGATGACATGCCTCAACCAGAATTGGTAGTTGGAGTAATAAGGAGGTTGAAGCATGTGAAGGTGGCATTGCAGTATTTTAGGTGGGCGGAGAGAAAGACTGAACGGCTGCGTTGCCCTGAAGTGTACAACGCACTTCTCATGCTCATGGCAAGGACAAGAAATTTGGACTACTTGCAACAGATTCTTGAAGAAATGGGTCAAGCTGGATTTGGACCCTCAGATTATACTTGTATCGAGTTGGTTTCTAGTTTTATCAAGTGTCGGAAGCTAAGAGAAGCTTTTGGTGTTATTGAAACTATGAGGAAGTTCAAGTTTCGCCCTGCATGTTCGGCTTATACTACACTGATTGGTGCTCTTTCTGCGGCTCATGAAGCTGATCTCATGCTCACCCTCTTGCATCAAATGCAGGAAATAGGTTATGAGGTAAGCGTACATTTGTTTACCACACTTATTCGTGCATTTGCCAGGGATGGCCGCATTGATGCTGCTCTATCCTTGCTGGATGAGATGAAGAGTAACTCCTTTAATGCTGATATTGTTCTCTATAATGTATGCATTGACTGTTTTGGAAAAGTTGGTAAGTTGGATATGGCCTGGAAATTCTTTCATGAAATGAAATCACAAGGGTTGATACCTGATGACGTGACATATACTAGCATGATAGGGGTTCTTTGCAAGGCTGAGAGGTTGGATGAAGCTGTAGAGTTGTTTGAAGAACTTGATAGAAACAGGAGTGTCCCTTGTGTTTACGCTTATAATACGATGATAATGGGTTATGGTTCAGTTGGGAAATTTGATAAAGCATACAGCTTACTTGAGAGGCAAAAGATAAAAGGATGTATACCGAGTGTAATTGCCTATAATTGCATTCTGACTTGTCTTGGAAGGAAGGGAGAAGTTAAGGAAGCATTTAGAGTCTTTGAAGAAATGAAAATAGATGCAGCACCAAATCTTGCAACCTACAATATTTTAGTTGACATGCTTTGTAAGGGAGGGGATCATGAAGCTGCTCTGAAAGTTCGGGATTCCATGAAAGAGGCTGGCTTATTCCCTAATATCAGGACTGTAAATATTATGATTGATCGACTATGTAAAGCTCAAAAACTTGATGAAGCTTGTTCCTTATTTTTAGAATTGGACCATAAAGTTTGCAGCCCTGACGCAGTAACTTTTTGTTCACTTATTGATGGCCTAGGCAGACATGGCAGGGTGAATGATGCCTATTTGCTTTATGAAAAGATGTTGGATTCTGATCAGACTCCAGATGCTGTGGCGTATACATCTCTTATTAGGAATTTCTTCAAGTGTGGTAGGAAGGAGGATGGTCACAAAATCTATAAAGAGATGATGCATAGGGGCTGTTCTCCTGATTTGATGCTCCTTAATAATTACATGGATTGTGTTTTCAAAGCTGGTGAAATTGAGAAAGGGAGGGCTTTATTTGAAGAAATAAAGGCTCGGGGTTTAACTCCTAATGTTCCGAGCTACTCAATTTTAATTCATGGTCTTGTGAAAGCAGGATTTTCAAACGAAACATACAAGTTGTTTTATGAGATGAAGGAGCAAGGACTACATTTGGACACCCGTGCTTACAACATTGTTATTGATGGATTTTGCAAGTCTGGAAAGGTCAACAAAGCTTACCAGTTACTGGAGGAAATGAAGGCAAAGGGTCTCCAACCAACAGTTGTAACTTATGGTTCTGTCATTGATGGACTTGCAAAAATTGACAGACTTGATGAAGCATATATGTTATTTGAAGAAGCAAAATCAAAAGGTGTTGATTTGAATGTAGTGGTCTATAGTAGTCTTGTTGATGGGTTTGGGAAAGTTGGAAGAATTGACGAAGCATATCTGATTTTGGAGGAGTTGATGCAGAAAGGTCTGAATCCAAACACGTACACATGGAACTGCTTACTTGATGCATTAGTGAAAGCTGAGGAAATTGATGAATCTCTTGTGTGCTTCCAGAACATGAAAAACTTGAAATGCCCTCCAAATGAAGTAACTTACAGCATTATGATAAATGGTCTCTGTAAGGTTAGAAAATTTAACAAGGCCTTTGTGTTTTGGCAAGAAATGCAGAAACAAGGGTTAAAACCCAATACTATCACATACACCACCATGATTTCGGGACTAGCAAGGGTTGGGAACGTTCTAGAGGCAAAAGACCTCTTTGTGAGATTTAAGTCAAGTGGGGGCATACCTGATTCAGCTTGCTATAATGCTATGATTGAAGGATTAAGCAATGCCAATAAGGCAATGGATGCATATACACTTTTTGAGGAAACTCGACTTAAAGGATGTCGTATATATAGTAAAACATGTGTTGTTCTTTTAGATGCTTTGCATAAGGTGGATTGCCTTGAGCAGGCAGCGATTGTTGGTGCTGTCTTAAGGGAAATGGCAAAGTCTCAACATGCAACAAGATTGTCTTGAGAAAAGGTTGTGTATATTGTACTGGTACTGGAACGGAAGTCTGGCTTCTACACCGAATTAAGTGGTGGTATTCTCAGAAAGTGCTTGCGTTGATAACCCTTTTCCCACTGATTAAGCAAATTCTGAGACAGCAAAAATTGTGTCCTCAGTTCTTTTGAAAAAGTATATGGTCCTAGCCTCAAAAAGGTAATTCTTACTAATTTCAATAGTTATTCAAATTCCAAAGTATCCGACTGCTTCATGTAAATGAGTTTTGATTGTTTTATGCTACACATCAATCTAACTTTTACCAATATTTAGTATGAGTTTCAGATTCACACGGATATTCATGTTTAATGATTTTTCTTGGAACGAATGTCTATAACTTCATTTGTTTGTGTGATTACATATGTGCCACATGTTGTAATCTGTTTGGAAGATTGTAATATTGCATAATGTATTGTTTAGATTCTTATAGATGTTTCAGCAATATATTTTATGTTTAAAAACAATACAATAATCATGCAGTGGTCGATATGCTATGTCCATATTCTCAAATCACCTTGTTAACTAATGCTTTTGATGCTTGTTTGAGGTGCGGGTATAAATGTTGTAAACTAAGGGATACAGTTAAATGTTCTAAACCATGGATTCTGAGCTTTCATTATTATTTCTTTTTAAAACATAATCATGATTTACTACAAGGTATATTCTTAATGTGTTATAAATTTTATTGCAGGGGGAAAGTTCCAAATTGATATCTCTCTCCTGTAACTTTTTCCCATTGTTGGAAGGATATTAACTCAAATTTGACTGGCAATGGAGTGTCTACAGGTTCTATCTATACTGGGTTAGTTGGAAGTTGGAGGCCATTTTTTTACCAGTCTCACTCATCTGTCACCTCCTCTTGAATTCATACTCTTTAAATTTTCTTACAAAAGTAATTGGAGCTTCATGAAAAATATATTTATAATCATTTGAGATTTATTTCAATGTTGTGATAAGTTGTTGTAATGACATTTGGAGCTGGGTGCCAATAAATGTACACCTCAAAAAATAGGGTGTAAAGGTAGAAAGAGAAAATGTAATAAAAACTGTGATGTGAAAGAAAGGGTGAAATAAGAATGTGAGAATGAAAAAAAAAAAGATGAAAGAGAAAGCTGTGCTTATGGATCTAATCCTGAGCTATTTCACTACCATGTTCTTATCTATGATTGTTTAGAATTTAGGGTTGAGATGAGATGGTTTCATTTGATTTTTCGTTTTTTCTCTCTTTATTAGTGGATTTCTTTTATGTTTAAGTTTAGTTTTTTTTTTCAATTTTAACCATTTATACTTTTAATATATTTAATTTCACTTTTCTTACTAAATTTTAATAGTTTATACATTATTTTCTATTTCTTTTATATTAGTTAGTATCACACTAGAAAAACTTAATGTGTTTTTCTCTCTGAAGAATAACATTTGATTTGACCCTTTTTTGTAATTTAAAATGTTTTGAATAAAAATACATACCTCTTTATATAATTTTAATATTTTAAATAATAGTAATTTTTTTCTTTAAATTCGGCATGACATTGTTTTTGAAGTTTATTATATGATACTAGCATGCTTTATAAAGTAAAAAATGTTTTATTCTCATCATCGTTCAATAATTACAGGATTATAGTATGATTGAAAATTTTTGAGCAGCTGTTTTCTATAAAATAAATTTATGTAGCATTTGAACCCAAATAAACATAAGCATTATTTTTAATTCTTAAATGATATATTTTTATAAATTAAATACTTACATGGCTTAGAAATAAAAGATAATCACTCTAATTTTTCTACCATAATGTTTTTTTCATTATCCCTGCAACTATTTGGATTTTGTTTTTCATCCTTTTTACACTTCTTTCAGTGTTCTTCCCAATATCCTAATCCAGAAACTAAATACAAAGCTAGAGATACGAACATGAGCGCAAAGGAAAAAAATGAAAATAAAGTAATGTTGTAAGTCTTTTTTTTTTCTTTTATGCTCGATAATAAAAAATGTATATGTTTAAAACAACAAAAATTCAGCAATAATATACTTTTAAGTTTAGTTGCATTTTTAAGATTTCCATATGTATGGCTACGATGCTCTAATTTCAACTATTCACATTTTTTTTAAAAAAAAATTCAATTGGCAAAACTAAGTCTCTTGTTTCAATTCAATCTATAAGTGGATATAACATTGACTAGCACATGAAAAAGTATATATGAAATATTTAAATATTAATAAAATAATCTTCTATTAAATTTTTATTTAAATTTTGTATATATTTCTCTTTTTAAATATGTAAATATAATATATTAAATGGATTATTTAATTTAAATAACTATAAAACTATAAGGATTATGTGATTAATCAGACAGCTCTCACAATTTTTACAAACTCTATACATCGTTTGGTTAAAATTTGAGCTAAAGAAATTTTATAGTTAACATTTATTTATATTTTAACATATAAATTATACTTTACTTTTTTATTAACAAAATATTAAGTTTTAATTAAGCTATTTTTTACAGTAATTTAAAATTATGATGAACTACTGATCCATCGAAACGTCAACAAAGCAAGTATATGTTTTAGCATTTTATTACATCGTAATTTTTAATAACTTTCATAAAATTATAATCTGTTTTTTTAATGTTGTTCATCCTATAGGACTCATTTAAGGAAAATAAAACGTGTGCAAAGCAACACAAATGGCTATAACTATTTTATTTTACGAAAATAATGCCAATATAACAAAAGTAATGGCTATAGATGAATATTATAATATTTTTTCTCCATGATTTTTTACAAACTACAACATTATTGATTACTATATATATTAATAAACTCTTTCGTGCATTTTGAGTTTTCATTTTTCGTTCTTGCGTCATTGATTACAACTTGGTGAATATATTTCATAAGTTCATAAACAAAATCATATTTTTCCAATTTCTTGGTATAATATTGATTCTTCGAGAGAGGTTGACTTATTAAGGATAAGACATTTTTTTTTAAAAAAAAAGTAATCAAAGATTGTTTATGTAACGGATCAAACTTACTACTATCTTCAAAAGTAAGTATTGTTAATTAAATATTAATTTTTTTAATCATATGATGTATTTTCATATTAATTTTACCTTTTAAGAACTATCATTTATTAATTGAATAAATAAAATTCACATCTATGTGATGGGTGGGATAATAAAATTCATATTTAGGCTATCTCATTCCCTGAGTTTAATCATATAGGCCATTTAGTCTTAAACTTCATCTACTACTATTATTTTAATCTTTAAACTTCACAAATTACACATTTAAATTTTAAAAAAATCTATTACTTTAGGTTGAGGTAACCTTATTAACATAAGTCAATGTTCATCTGTTTACTGATAAATAGAAATCCTTTGAAATTCAGTATGGGAAAAAGTCGTACTTGCAGCAGTTTTTGAAATTTTGTGGTGTCCGTTTATCTTATCAGTTTCCTTCTTTCTAATCAGCAGCAATCTGGTTTTTTGTCATTAGCCAATGAAGCACCATGCTTGGAATTTCTGGTTAAATACTCAACGTGTTCCCAACCAAATCATAGTTTTTTTCAAGCTTTTGCTTCTCTTCTCCTGATCATAAATCTTGATTCAGAAAACCATTGGTTGAATAATCTGAGAGCCAACTCGCTAGCATGGGGTTGGAGCTTCACATTTCCTTATCTACAATCCTTCCTTTCTTCATCTTACTGTTCATGTTAATCAACATATTTTGGAGATCAAAAACCAGGAACTCAAACTCTAAGTTGTTGCCACCAGGGCCAAGGAAGCTACCCCTCATAGGGAACATACACCAAATTGGAAGTCAGACTCATACGTCCTTAGCAACATTGGCACGTCAACATGGTCCTCTCATGTATATGCAGCTTGGTGAACTTTGCTGCATAGTTGTATCTTCAGCAGAAATGGCCAAAGAAGTGATGAACACGCATGATATCATCTTTGCAAACAGGCCTCGTGTGCTTGCTGCTGATGTTATCAATTATGGCTCTAAGAGCATGAGCTTCAGCCCCTATGGATCTTATTGGAGGCAGATGAGAAAGATTTGCACCATGGAACTGCTAACACAAAAGCGTGTTGAATCCTTCAGATCCATCAGGCTACAAGAGTTGTCAAATTTTGTCAAGGAGATATCTTTGAGTGAAGGGTCGCCAGTTAATCTCACTGAGAAGATCAATTCTTTGTCATACGGACTTATATCTCGGATTCTTTTTGGTAAAAAATCTGAAGACCAAGAGGCTTATGAGGAACATATGAAGGGTGTCGATGAGACAGTTGGAGGGTTTTCTGTCTCTGATCTGTATCCTTCTATTGGACTTCTTCAAGTTATTACTGGGATTAGGACTAGAGTTGAGAAGATTCATCAAGGAATGGATAGAGTACTTCAGAACATTGTTAGAGATCACAGAGACAAAACTTTGGGGGCTTTTGGTGAAGAACATAGGGAAGATCTAGTTGATGTTCTTTTAAGGCTACAGAAAAATGGTGATCTCGAACACCCCCTATCAGACACTGTTGTCAAAGCAACCCTTTTGGTATGTTTCTGTTAACACTCTATGAAAAGTTTCCCAATATATAAAGTCATATATTTTGTACATATGATTTCTTTTTTTCTGGTTTAGTTGATGATTGTATGATACAGTCCAAGTTTTCGGATATGACAGTGATTTAAGCTAAGCTAAACTGATAGATTAGACTGTGATGAACTTTTGGTGATCATTAAACTTGTTAGAAGGGTAACACAACATATTTGTTTCAGGACATATTCAGTGCTGGAAGCGACACTTCATCAACAATTATGGATTGGGTAATGTCAGAGCTGATGAAGAACCCTGAGGAGATGGAGAAAGTACAAAGTGAGGTAAGAAGAATCTTTGATGGAAAAGGGTATGTGGATGAAACAGATATTTATGAGCTGAAGTACTTGAGAGCTGTTATCAAAGAAACATTGCGTCTGCATCCACCTGCTCCATTGCTGCTTCCAAGGGAATGCAGTGAGAAATGTGAGATCAATGGGTATGAAATACCAGCCAAAAGCAAAGTGATTGTCAATGCATGGGCCATTGGGAGGGATCCTAATCACTGGAATGAAGCTGAGAAATTTTATCCTGAAAGGTTCCTTGAAAGCTCGATTGATTACAAAGGTGGTGAGTTTCAGTTCATTCCATTTGGAGCTGGAAGGAGGATATGCCCTGGAATCAATCTTGGCATTGTCAATGTTGAATTTTCACTTGCAAATTTGCTTTTCCATTTTGATTGGAAGCTGCCTCAAGTGATCAATAGGCCTCAAGACCTTGATATGACTGAATCCTTTGGGTTGGCACTTAAAAGGAAACATGATTTGGTGTTGATTCCTATCTCTCACCACTCAGCAAAAAACTAAGTTATGAACACTCTGTTTGTTGCATACTTTCAGTTATCTATTGTACATGTACTGTTCCAAAACCATCTAATAACATCTTCATACTTGCAATATTTCATCACACATCTTAATCACTTTACATCAGACAAACTTATATTTTAACTCTTTCTTCTTCTGCATTACACTATATTATACATTCAAATTTTATATAATGGTTTATTCTTTAAATTCCTCAGTCATTCTTTCAAAAATAATTACTATTATTAATGTTGTTTTCACTTTAAAAAGAATAAGTGATAATTATTAAAGATGAAATGTGTATAACATACTTGTTATCTGTCTATTTATCTTGAGGTTTATTAAAAAGTTGTGCATGTTGAGAAACAGCGGGGTTTGTTCCCTCCTCTATGAACTCCAAAATAAGCACTATGCGGAAGCGTAGAAATAAAAGCGTAGAAAAAGAGAAAATTAACACTGAAAATTTTAACATGGAAAATCCTCTCGAAAAAAACCACGGGATCGAATCCAGAAAATTATCTCCACTATGTAGGATTACAGTAATTTTCTCACTTTCTGAGGATCTCTCAATTAATCTCATCCTCTCGGATGGTATACAAAATTCTCTCTATGTCACACATTCACATAATAGACTCTCTCTAATTTTCTCTTCCTCACCGTGGCTTTTTCTTCTCTCTCTTTCTTCACCAAATTTTTCTTCACGGTGGATGATGGATTCTGCAGTGTGGCTTCTCCTTCTCTGTTTCTTTTCTTTTTGTTGGTGTGTGGCTTCACTACTTTGCTTCTCAATTTATGGAAGTCAGAAAGCCAAAACAAACAAAATAGTGGTTGAGGTGGTAATTTACGGAAAAGCAAGCAAAGTGGAAGACATTTTGGTGCATTATTTTGCTGACAGGGAACAATGGCTCCAGTATTTCATAGTCGAATGGGTCCTAATATTTGTTTTATTCCAACAGTGCGGTTGTCACTTTTCTTACTAAAATAATTTCGATCTTTATATAAATGCATTACTTTGACTCGTAAAAATATATTATTCAATTTGAACGTAGATTGGGAATAAAGAAATCAATATGCGTTAATTTCACTTAATTATATAAAAGATTAACGTAAGAGAAGAGCTTAAATAAGTTACCTCTCGATTATACAATAATTACAATAACAAATATTGGACAATATGATTGTTCAGATTACCCCAACATAAATTTCTTGTGCGTCTATTTTCAATGCAACCACTTCTGCATGCTTTCTATGTTGTGTGTAGGAGATGTTAGTAAGTTGGGTTATATATATATATAATAATTAAATATGTTAGATTTATTAAACTATTACTTAAAATATTAAAGTAATATAATTAATTATGTTTATAACTAAAGATATATCATACAATATTAACTAATATGATATTCAATATTTTAACATGATAGTGATAAAAGCTATATAAAGGGTTATAACTTATAGTCTATGTGAGCAGGTATATTGTTTTTTTCTATTTTTTTCTTTTTATTTCCATCGGAAAAGAAAATAAAGAAAAAACTTAAAATAGTTTAATTCAGTACCCTTTCACTTATTTGAATTTCGTAGAAATTGAAATTGTAATTATTCTGTGATAGAAAAACTGATTTGTATGGTTAAAAGGAGAAATTAAGAGATACTTAATTAATACAAATTTGGTAGAATAAAAAACACACAATTTGTCAACTATTTTGCGTTTTTAATTATCCAGTACTTACTCTTAGTAATATTTTATTTTTTTCTGTTTTGTTTTTTATCATTTATTTACCTCCCTTAAATTAAATGGTCATCATTCGTTAATTCACGTTACATATCTTTTTAAGTTATTTTACTTGAAGAAAAACAATTAATTCGATACAACAATGCTATTTTTATTTAATTAAAATTTTACCTCTTCTATCTTTTAAAGTATTTCTCAATGATAAAACTCAAAGAAAATATAAGAATAACTAACACATTTTTTAACGTTATTTCTTTTAAGAAGAAAAAAAAATCATATAACCTGTGAATTATGAGAGTTTGTACTTTTTTTTTTCTTTCAATATTTCCTATTTTACTGCCAAACTAAAAAACATAAAAATTTCAAATACATATATATAATCTTCATTCAATATTTAAAAATATGTTTTCACTTTTCACAGATAAACACTTTTTTTGTGGAGGAATATAAATTAGTCAAATTACATTATAAATGCATGAGTTGATGCGAAGAAAGGAAAACGGTTGGGTATCTTTTTGTTGACCCGTAAAAGATTATTAAAAGTGAAAAGGTGTATGAGTTCATATTTGTCGTTCCATTTCCCTGTTCACCTTTTTCATTTCATCTTCTTTCATACGTTTCCAAACACACTTTCTTTCTTCCTTCTTCTTCTTTCTTCATTTGCTCAAATTCCGTTGCTTGCATCAGAGGTAGCGGCTTCTTCTTCTTTCGCTCGGTTCACCCACAGAAAAAAGTCGGCGTCTTTTGGACTTCTCATGGCACTTCAACCCAAAACCGAACCTGGGTCTTTGCAGAGCTCCATTTCTACTACTTCTCAAAAGCATTACAGCGAAATGAGTATTTCGGAGCTTGTGTCACTTCTGCGTGTGGTGTATCAAGTTGAAGACTTTGATAAAATAGAAGAAGAATTGAAGTATAGAGAAGACAAAGTGAAGGTAGATATTGGGTCACTCCGAGAAAAGCTTGACTTGGAGAGGCTCAATAGTATTGAAATAGAAAAAAGATTGAAAATCAGAGAGGAGCAATGTAAAAAGGGGAAGCAAGCCCAGGAGAATTATGAGCTGTTGTTGAAGAGAATGAAACAGAGTGGGTTGGATATGGATGAGTTAAGGAAAAGGAACGTTACTTTAGAAAAGAGAATGGAACAAAGTGGGTTGGATATGGATGAGTTAAGGAAAAGGAACGTTACTTTAGAAAGTGAAGTTTGTGAGTTGAAGAAAAAAATGGTAGAAGATGTCAAGTATGTGACTGAACTAAGGACCAAGTTGGAGGAAGGGAAGGCTGAGAACAAGAGTGCTCTTGATGTTCTCAACATGAAGAACACTGAATTGAAGGAAGAAATTAAGAAGAATTTGGCTGACATAGAGAGGCTGAGGACTGAAAATGATAAATTGACAGATGAGAAGCTCGAACGTAAGACAGCATTTGAGTCTTTGGAGAGGAAATATGGTGAACTCAGTGCAAGTGTTGTGAAGTTAGAAAATGATGTAAAGCTTTTGCTGAGTGAAGGTGCCTCTGATTGTGGGAACACTGAACAAGAACCTAATACTGGAGTTTCTTTTGCTGTCAAAGCTGAAGAGGTTTTCGATGACTACGAGCTTGAAAATGATACTGGGGAGCCTGTTCCTTTCCCAAAGACTAAAGAAACTCATCAGTATGTCAAAAAAGGGTACAAGGATGTTGCATCAGGTATGGAAATGAAATTCTGTTCTGTTTGCATCTCTTGTATCTATAATTGCAGATTTACATTCATAAATATCCTTTAAAAATATTGAATTTGGTAGAAGTATACATTTTTAATTACTTGAAGAGCCCTGAGCCATTGGCTGGATTTTTCAAGAAGTATACATTTTTATTTGTATTACAGAATGTACTGCTTTTTAGTGTCCTGCTTTTGCCTGGAGTATACTGTTAAACAAGTTTTAACATATATTTCTTGTGCCTGCATGGGTAAAAATCGAATTAGAAAATGAGATCATAGCCATATCTGATGATGATGACGATGATGATAATGGTTGTCCAAATCAAGGATTGCATAGAGAAAAGGCTATTGCTCAAGAAAATGAACATCCACAAAGGGTTGAAACGTTCACAAGAAAACGTGCTTCTGATATTCAGACATCTTCTAGATCTACCTCCAGTGGTGATTTATATGAAATGGATCATCCCCCTCTAAAGAGAGTTAAAACTTCTCCGGCCAGTTCTGATACATACCATTTGCCAGAGTAAGTGGGACACTGGCCTACGTAAATATCCTCACTAGTCATATATACCCATTTGTTTGGTTATATTGAAAACAACTAACTCAGCCTTTTGTTTGTCTTGCAGCCACTTCCTCCGCAGAATCTAGAGCAGGTGCTTCTCTAGCCAATCTTATACGTGAAATCTTAAATTAGTTCTTAGTTTAAAAATACTGGTTTCTAGGGATTATATATGTAACTATGATAGTCACACTTTTTATGTAAAAAATGACTGATCTTTACTAAAGAATCAGACTAATGAAAGCTGAAATTCTACATTTTGTTGCAAGGATATAAGTTCAGTGTAACTCAAACCAACATTTTGGTTAGAAAGTTTGTATTTATTAAATACACTTTTTGTATGAAAGAATGGTAAACTATCTGCATCAATGGGGCCAACATATTCCCTTTCACGTTTTCTTCTATCTAACTAATCATTATTTCACGTCATCCTTTTCATATCTCTATTTACATTATTCAAAAAAGAGCATTTTGGCTTTCCCCTACCCTTTGCGGTGTTAAAAAGTATTGTGAAATGAACAATTCTATTTTTATTTTCTGATAATGGTTAACAAATAACACAAGTTATTGGTTTCTCGTTCATTATCTTAATCACTTACAATTCTATGACATTTTTTATTTGAGTCCTTGGAAAAATTCTGATGTACTGAAACAATATGTCAAATAACCCAAATTTCAATGACCCATGGTTTTGATATGTGAACACAGACTAAAATGGATATGTTTTTAATTGGATGGATATGTAATGAGAGTTTGGGAACTCTGTAAATTAAAGGAACTTATCAACCCTTCATAATTAGTTATATAATATTCTTTTACACTTCATCTTGAATAACTAGTATATATAGTTTGTTCACAGATAAAGTTATAGCTGAAAACCAGTGAGATATGATTGCTCTATATTCTGGACTATTGAGAAGGGATTGTTGTTAATCTTAAAGATGATGATAAAGATCAACATAAAAGCAAGGATGCATTACATTGTTGATTGCTGTCATGTTAGCCATTGAGCATGCTGATATGAAAGGATGGAATAATTTGTGGTTAGAATGTGATTCTTAATAGGTGAAGGCTTTTACAGGATTTCATGATGGTGACACCTTTGTATTAAAATTTGTGCTACTTTAAAACTGCAGATACTTTTTAGAGAATGTAACTAATGTGCCTGACAGTTTAGCTTATTTTGTTTATCTTATTGGAATATGATTTCCATAGCCAAGGGCCTCTTTATCTGTTCAAGTATAGAGAGGGATGCATAACATGATACATGTATAGAGAAAGTTGCATCCTTTCCTAATTATATAATAAATTTGTAATGTGTTTCAACTTTGAATAGTTTCTACTGATTACTGTTGAAACTGGTATGTGAAAGATTTGAATCTGGAAATCTTAATTTGCAGATGACATTGTTGTGTAAGGGAGAAACAAACTGACATTAGCCACTAGGCGTGTTCAATAGAAGCTGACCTAAACTAGAAAAGAGGTAGCCAATGGTGCTAAACTATAAATAAAAATAAACTAGTTTTTTTGTTAAAATTTAATGAGTTTTAGTTCAGTTTTTAAAGTATTTTTTTTATGCACTACTTGACCTATTTTGAGGGTTAAAAAAAATGTATTTACATAATTATTAGCTGTCTGGTCTTGAAGTTATCAATTATTGTAGTTGAGTTTTCTATGGTGATTTATTTATTAAATATATATATTGCCAATTCGGAAAACTTCTGTTTTTATGTTAAAAATACAACTTTCATTGATGATTTGTTTCTTTTTCATATCAAGACTTTGATATTTTTATTAGTTTATTATAATTTAACTATTAAATTTGGGTGACTAATCATTAATAATAAATGAAATCATATGCAAGTTTGAATTAAACTTATTTGAATTAATTTTCAGATTAATTTATTTTGGGTAAACTAATAATTTAATTTACTTTGTTTTGATATATTTTAATTAAGTTTGATTCATTAATATCTAATGGGCTGATGATGATACAACTTCTTTATTTTTTTATCTTTTCAACATATATCTGGTTAAGGAAATATAAACATTTATTGAAATATTAATTTCATGTTTAGTTTCAAAAATGAATAGTTTAGTTACAATAACAATTTTGTTAAAAAATCTTATACATTGAAGTATTAGTTTCCGATCGAGTTTCAATTAAAAAAAAAAACAGTAGTAACTATAATAATTTAGTTTAAATTTTTTAGTATAAAAATAATTATCTAAATTTGTAAACAGTTTAGTTCAATCTGTTGTTAACATTAAGTAAACTATTAACAGTCCAATCAGATACTTGTGTGCTTGTTGAAATTTGAAAATCAGTAATCAAATTACTAAGACAACCTTAATTTTAACACATTTCGTGGGCCGGATCTTAAATGTGTTGGACCAATTTACTTTCCCACCCCCAACATCTTAAACACATATTTGTTTTTATCATCTTATTCAAATGGAATAATGTTTGTATTATTAAAATTTCACAATAATGAATTATATTTCTTTTATTCAATTTCAAAAATTGTTTTAAATATCAGTTTTTATTATAAAAATTTAGTGGTGAAAAGGTTTATAAAATAAGTCACGTTAGAAAAAGAAAAATCTAAGTTAAAGTGTATAATTTTTGTCTGAATAAAAATAACAAGTTTTGATCATAAAAGAACTTTCTTTTCATGAAAAAAAAAATTAATTTCTAAAATATGTATAAACATTTTTCCACTACTTAAACAATCAACATTTTTACAATTTATACAGAACCAAAAAAAAAATCTTCGTACTTTGGAAAGAGAAATAAGTCATAAAATATAAAAAGGTCACTAGTTATCAACAATATTTCTTATAATTAACTCTTAACCAACCACCTTTTTGGAATAAAACAAAACAAAAAAGATTGTTTTTATTTTAATTTCGGTAAATATATTACTTTTCTTTTTAGTTTTTGATAATCATACATTCATATAAAACTTTTTATCATCATTGAATTAAATATTTTATGGGCGTGTCCTAGATTATATCATCACATTATAAATAAGGAAAGAAACTCAAAGAAAATAATTCAAAAAATAAAAAATAAAGACTTCAAACAAAACATTTGTATTCTTTTGACAATAAATTAATATTATTATTATTGTTATTATTATTAATATTAAATGAGTATGAAAGGGTTTTTCCAATTAATTGAAATGTTCCACCTTCAAATGTTCTCAAAAACTCGTTTTTTTGCATTTCTTCTATATGTTTGCTACTTTAAGTGTTTAAGAGTAATTAATTTATTGATTTTTCAAATTCCATCACACCCACACAAGAATCAAATAGGATTGTTAATAGTTTACTTAATTTTAACAATAAAATTGAACTAAATTGCTTACTTATAGATAACTATTTCTACATTATGGTATTTATATTATCTTTTTTTGGAACTAAACATGAAATTAGCATTTCAATAAATTTTAATATTTCATTAACAAAATATATATTGAAAAAATGAAAATAAAATAAAACAAGTGGTGAAGATAAAGAAGTTATATCAATATCCTACTGTAACAGAGAGAAAGACCATAAATAATCTGACCTCCTACAACCTGTCGTTCTCACAATCACTACGCGCACAGGGAATCTCCATCAACCAATAGATCATACTGACAAGTGTAGTCAGTATAATCTACAGCAGAGCATGAGTCTTTTGTACTCATATGACATCTTGTTGGATCTTCAATGAGGGATTGTCCTTTTGATAGGTCATGGATTGAAGTTTTTCTTCAAGTACCTTTTGTATTTCTTGTTGTTCCATAAAGCGTTGCTCCATAACAGTCATGCGTTCATTTAGTTTTTCTTCCATTTGGAGCTCCAACTTCCTCAATGCCTCCTGACTTAAGGATTCTGTACTTCTTTGTTTAGGTACAAAGTAGTCTTTTATGCCAACAGTTCCTCCAACAGCACGTACACAACCTGGGTGGTCTAACTTTCCAATGGCCATTGTGAGAATGTCATTCCTACCTTGGCTAGCATGTGAACCCTGAGTTTGTTGTTCAACCAACTTATCCTGCATATCATAATGAGGTTTGATACATAAAAAAGTTTATTACATAAAATTCATAAGAATTATGATTTTTGGTTAAGGGTTTTTACTTACAATTCTTTGTGATATCTGTTGAGCTGATTGTGATGTCATTTGACCATTGGACTTAGTCCGTGCAGCCTTCCACATCTCATACCTAGCAGGTGGAGGTGCTAGGTCAGGGGACTCAAGTCCTAAAGTCTCTGCTTGAGACTTTCTCATCTTTTTCTCTAATAATGCATAACCACCACGTGAGAGTACGTGTGGTGCATCATTAAGTTTCTGTCTTTGTTGGGCAGCAATCCTTTTTTCCTATCAAACCATAGAAATTCAAAAGTTTAAATCAGAAATGAATGTTTTGTATGACTATAACAAAATATTAAGAAACAAACCTGCCAGTCCCCAGACTCTCTAGATGTTCTAAACTGCACCCACTCCTCCTCAGTTATTTTATACTTTACACAAGGAGTGTCATGTTGTCTATCTCCGAACACGTATAGACGTGTTAATCTAGTTTTAAAATCCCTCCATCTGATTGCAATGTGGGATAAGACTTTCTTCCTTATCTTTTCATTATTAGGAATGTCAAAATTTTGCTGTTGAAAACAAAAAAGATGTTAATGATTGAAGTAAAACATCTTAAACAGTGTATTTTTTTTAAGTAAACATACTAGAATATCCTGCCATAGGAGATTCTTCTCCATCTTCGGTACGTCATCCCAAGAGGCAATGACAATGGAGACATGTGTTTTGGCCAACATGCCTAAATAGCTTCGAAACTTTTCTGCATGTGGGCCATTAGGTCTACCCGATCGAGGATCGATCTCCACCATCAACCTCTCCATGGCAATCCGACGGGATGTAACATCTGACAACCGAGTCACAGATCTACCATGTTCATTCTTTCCTAATTTGGAGCTTGTCATACCTGAAAACACAACGTTATTAAATCATACATGAACAAAACAAAGTATTTCTATAAAGTAAGAACAAACAAAATAAAGAAATTGTAGAAGTGGCAAATCAAAGACCTCAACGCCCTCTTCCAACAACATTTTCAAATCCTTAATGTTATTTTCCTTAATGATATTCTACTCTCTTGGTTCTGGAAGTTCCTAAGTTTCTACAGTTGATCGATGAGAATTAGTAAATTTACTAGAGGATTCAAATTCAATCTATCGGGCAATCCAAAGTCACAACAATTATATAAGCAGTAACATATATAACATGCCAAACATTCATGAATATTAACTGTAATTTAAATCAACCACGAATATGTTGAGATAAAAAGAATTATTTCGGCACTAAATGTAAGAAAGAGAAAAATACCTTAACAGAGGAAGAATATACAATTAATTTTACCTACACCTTCAAACACTAACAAAATAAGATGAGAAAGACATAAACAAATCCTAATAGAGGAAAAAGAAGTGAAATAGAGAGATATAGGATAATGGAATAAATTTTTCAACATGTTGGTCTGAGTTACACTGAACTTGTATCCTTCAAACAGTCTCAAATCTGAGCTTTGAAGATGAAAACCAAAAAAAGATAAAAATTTGATTATGAGGGAAAATTCTACTTCAGATTTGAAAGCCAATGCCATAACTAAGAAAGATATAAAGTGTGACTACCATATACAATTCCAACACGTTGAGATTTTTAAATAAAGAACTAATCTAAACTTTCACATATAATATTGATTAGAGAACTTACATCTCTTTACAGGGAGATTTTCTTTTTCAAATAAATCAGCAGAGGATGTATATGTGGAAATAGAAGTCTGAATATAACAAGCACGTTTTCTTTTGATCGTTTCAACTCTTTGTGGATGTTCATTTTCTTCAATTAAATGAGAAATAGCTTTCTCTCCTTGCAATCCTTGTGATGTATACTTATCATCATCATCATCACTTAGGTCCACGATCTCCTTTTCCAATTTGAATTTTACCCCTGCATGTACAAAGATATGTGTTGAAACTTAACATTATTTTGTTAACATTACATACTTCAGGCAAAACCTAGGAGAATAAAGTAGTAGATTCTGGAATACAAGAAAAAAAATTGGATGTTGTCTCATCATTTCTTGCAAAATACAGTCTCCGGCTCTTCAAGTAATTAACTAAGTATACTTTGATCAAATTCAGAGCAGATACATGTAATTTTTTTCTATGGATAAAAAAAAATGAGTTACCTTCTTTGCATGCTTTTGTTTGCTCTTTCTTTTGTTCTTATTGAAAGAAAAAATTATCAGGAGAAAGGAAAAAAACACAAGAGATGACTTGCAGTTTAAAATTAGGACCCTCAAATATTATAGATGACCAACAAATCAAACCATGGGTTAAACATCTGAGGAAGACAACGGGAACAATGCTGTGTTTGCCTTGAGGATAAGAACGTAAAATACCTTAGGCTGGAAACAGGGGTAATTTGTCTACGTGGGGGTCCAATGAATGGTCTGACCTACCATTTGGATCACTTGCTAACTGCCTTATCTTGCACTTGCAAGTGTAAACTTGGGCCATTAAGCCTCTGGTGAACTTATTTATGATATTGTTACTTCAACAACAAGACTGGATGATGTGAGAACTGTATGTTCTTTAAATTTTGTCTACTAATAGTTGCAAACTGCGATGATTTTTTGAGTATTTGAATGTATTCTGGTTTAGGCTTCAATTAATCCAGTTTGAGCAAGAATTGCTTGCCTTACCACACCATTTCAATTAATTTACTAAAAGATGGTTTTCGCCAATAGCCATTTCCTTCTCTCAATAAATATCATGGTTCAGGGTATAAAGAAATATGACTACAGTATATTAATCAATTCAAAGGAAATTATAATAATGTAAATATATAATAGATGTAAGAGATGAAAAAGAGAACAGAATTTCCATTTCCATACCTAATGCGCTTACAGCATCCTCCTGGTTCCCTTTTTTAGGAGACTGACCAGTGCCAGTATCAACAGAGTAATGAGTATCTTCATTCCTTTGTAAGGAAACATGCTTCCCTGTGTCATTTTCAAGGTCGTGGTCACTAACATCCTTTTCAACTTTGACAGCGAAAAAAACTCCAAGATTGGGCTCCACTTCAGTGTTCCTACAATCAGAGGGATCTTCACTCATCAAAGGCATAGTACTCTCTTCCAATTTCACATCACTGACACGGAGTTTACTATATCTTCTCTCCAAAGATTCAAATAATGTCTTAAGTTCCTGCTTTTCGTATGTCAATTTACCATTTTCATTCTTCAACCCTTCTATGACAGTCAAATTCTTCTTAACCGCTTCCTCCAATTCAATGTTCTTCGTGATAAGGACATCAAGAGCATTCTTGTCCCCAACCTTCTCCTCCTTCAACACACGGATCTTGTCCCTTAGTTCATCCACAGAATTGACATCATCTAACATTTTTTTCTCGAACTCCTTCAGCTCATACACTTCACGTTCTAAAGCAACGTTCTTTTTCCTTAACTCCTCAATAGCATGTTTTTCAACCAAGCCACCTGTTTTCACTTCCTTCAACAACTGCTCATAATTATCCTGGGCTCTCTTCCCCTTTTCACATTGCTCCTCTCTGATTTTCAGTCTCTCTTCGACTTCAATCCTCTTGAGCCTCTCCAACTCAATCTTCTCCCTGAGTGGCCCAATTTCCGCCCTAAATTTTGCTTCCCTCTTTACCAACTCTTGCTCAATTTTGTCAAAATCCTCAATTTTATACGCAGTACGCAGCACAGTAACTAACTCGGATATGCTCATTTCACCGTAAAGGACCCAGATTTCTGGTGCAAGTAAACTGCTACGAAGAAATGGAATTTGAGCTACGGAAAGATAATTTGTTTTCAGATAAAAAAATTAAAGAATAAAGAAAATGTCATTTGAAACGTACCTGTTGTGTTTTGATGGTGCTGGTTTTGATTAGAAACAACAGATCTTAGTTAGCCAAGAAAAATAAACAAGAAGATGAAGTGAAAAAGGGCGGGAACGACGTATTGAATAAAAGACTGAATACGAAAAGTTTTCAACAAGTGAATTTGTAGTAGTTGACAAAGTTGAGTATATATTTCACAAAATTAAATATTAATTAAATACATTTTAATTTTTGACAGGCTTCTTCTATCCTACAATAATTATAATTAAAAAAAAAAGAATATTGGCAAGAATCTATCCTCAGATATAGGTATTTCAATAAGAAGAATTGAGAAAAAAAAGTCTTAAAAAAAATAAAAGAATTTCAAAATAATGGTTTCTATATAAATGATATATTTATTTTAAAATAATAAAAATTATTTATAATAAATTTATTTATATTAAATTTTTTAATTTTAAAGCAATCAAATCTTATTCATTTTAAATCACTATCATTCATAAAATATCAATTTCTAAATTTTTACAAAAATATAATCAATATCATTTTTTAAATTTTTACAAAGATATAAAAATATTTATTTCAATATCCTACAAGAAATTAATGAATTCAACCTAAAATATATAAAAAAAAATCAAGTAAATTAAAAAATAGTTTATCCAAACGAAAACAAAAAGTATACTTCAAACAAGTTTAAGTAAATTAATCGAATTATTTAGTTACCTATATGTACCATTTTTTCCGCTAAACTAATATATTTTTCAGAAACTGAAATAATTTTATTATTTAAACTACATTATTATTATTATTATTATTATTATTATTATTATTATTATATAAAAGATGAATAAGAGAACTTATCATTTTGTACTTATTATCTTAAATTTATATATGAATTATTTTTTAACTCAAATTTACATATGATTTCATTTATTAATAATGAATAGCCACCAATATTTTATAGATTAATTCTATAATAATAAACTAAGAAAAGTTTTAACATTTAAAAATGGGAAAAAATAAATCATTACTGAAACTTCAATTTTTCTTAAATAAGAAAACAGAAAGTGCTGTCATTTTTCGTGTAACATATCTATGCATTCTTAATATTGAAACAAATCTGACAACTTATATTTATTAAGTAAGCAACAATTGAAAATTAAACTAAACGGATTTGAATAATTATCCACCTACTTCAGGAGTAACCTGCCTATAAAACAGAAAATTCAGCACAATGATTGTATCACAAAAACACATGAACACAACATATACTAAAGAAACATATTATAATGCTTCAAAACAGCTATACATGTCTTAAAACATTTCCAAGTTCTATAATTTTACATTCCCCTTGTATGATTGATTGAAATTTTCAAATACTTCCCACAGAAAATTTTAAATACTGTGGTATT
Source organism: Vigna angularis (assembly GCF_016808095.1). NCBI lineage: Eukaryota > Viridiplantae > Streptophyta > Magnoliopsida > Fabales > Fabaceae > Vigna > Vigna angularis. The sequence continues at coordinate 19,391,772 of NC_068976.1, forward strand.
CCCACACCTTTACATAGCAAAAGTGACCACCAACCTTAATTGAGACCCTTAAATAATAATGTCGGTATTGGTTTTTACTAATTTTTTGAACACCTAATACACTTTTAATGTTGTCCTAACTCATTCTGGTGCATCAAGGATAAAAATTACATCACATTGCAAGACTTAACATATTTTAATAATACTTTGAAGAAAATACCTAACACTTTTATTAGATAAGCGTGTCGAAACCTATCTTCAATGTAACTAGACTTTAATATGACATTTACTACAATATGTTTTAATCAATAAATTAATTTTCTCACATACATGTTGCCACAAAAAAAAAAAAGACCTAACATCTTTATTGAGTAAACGTGCCAAAACTCATTTTTAATGTCACTAGACTTTAATCTGACAAGTACTACAATATGGTTTAATCAATAAATGAATTCTCTCACATGCATTCTGCCATAAAGAAAAGACATAACACCTTTATTGGGTAAGCGTGTCAAAACTGATTTACAATGTCACTAGACTTTAATCTGACATGTACTACAATATGTTTTAATCAATAAATGAATCATCTCCCATGCATTATGCCACAAAGAAAAAACCTAACATCTTTATTGGGTAACGGTGCCAAAACTCATCTTCAATGTCAACAGACCTTAATATGACATGTACTACAACCTAACACATTTAATTCTCTCACATGCACTGAACCAGAAAGACCACATTGAACTTCCACTATAAATAATAAGACCTTAATGGAAATACATCACAATCTTTTATTCCATAATACACCCGCCAATTGCAACCACTCCGAACACAACAACACGTACACTTCTTTCAGATGGAAAAGTTTGACATGAATGAAGAAGACAATTCAAATTCCTACCTCGCTACCTTATTTTCAAATGGTGAAATGATTGAGTCTGAAGATGGTGTGCAGTTCCATTGTCAAAATCCAAAATTATTTCGCATTCCATACAATTGCATATTAGACCTCCTAAAGCAAAAAGTGTGCACAATTCTCAAATTACAAAACACGAAATCTATCAACAAGTTCTACTTTAGAAGACCCAGATTGAATGAAGAAGGATTCATTGTGTATGATGCTCTTGAAATATCAATTGATGGTGACGTTGCACAAATGATTATTTGCATATTGAATAAAGAAGGATCCATTGTGTATGATGTTTCTGAAATATCAATTGATGGTGATGTTGCACAAATGATTATTTGTAAGTTTAGTTTTCCTATTAACACGTTAACTGAGTTGTTTGTTACATTCACAAGATCCACTGAAGAAATATTTTCTCTTCGAAACCAAATTCCATCATCCTCTTCCACTACCCCAAATTGTATCTCGTATTCACCAACAATAGTTTATTATGGCAGACCTCTAAAAAGGGTAACATCACAAATAGTCCATATGGTTACGATCTATACTTCAGATCAAGACAACCATGTGACCATGTCAATCCCGCACAATTACACCTTCAATAACCTTCTAAAAAGAATAACTAAAATAAAATAATACATTGTGGGGACCGCAAAATAGTAACTCAAATTGTCCACCTTTTCCCATCGAGAGTAGTTAATAAGAAACTCATCCATGGCACAGTTCAAATCAAATCGAATAATGACATCACACAAATGATCAACAGGTGGGAAAAAGTTCAACGTATATATTCATCTATGTATCGTCCTCACACTTGGAAGTATATCGAATTGTTCATCCAAACAATAGACATATGTCCACCAACACCTAACGAAGAATGAGAAGATATGAAACCTTGGAGTTATGTCGATTCCAAAGGGATATAAGATTTAGGTTATGAGTATTGTAATTTTTTTTATTTAATTTCATTTTCAATTATATCAATTATGTTATGTGTAAGATTTAGGACACAAATATTGAATTTTTTTTTCATGAATTCCATTTTCAATTGTAAACTATGTTATGTATAAGATTTAGGACACCAAAATTGTAATTTGTTTTATTTAATACCATTTTCAATTAGGTCACCATGTTATGCGTAAAATTTTCGCCTTTAGTAATGTAATTTGTTTTTTTTTAATTCCATTTTGAATTATGTCATGTGTAAATGGTTGCATTCAATAAACATATTTTCTATTTGGTTTTTTATTTTCAATTTCGTTATTAAAAATTATGTAAATACAAAATTATAAAACAACAATGAAATTAACAAAAAAGAAACTACGTACAAGTACAATGCCAACATTTATAGACTTCATAACTATTACAACTAATTATGTAAAGTTGGTTTACCCCTAAAATTTGTCTAATCTTAACAAATATTCATTTGAACATTCAATATCATTGACTTTAATTCATTTCAAAGCAGTAAACTCTCATACATATAACAACTCACATCCTCTCCATTAATATTTTAAGTAGGTAAAAATGCACACTGATCAACCCTCAAGCATATAAAAACTCACATCCTTTCCATTATTATGGTAAGCATGGAAAAATGGACCAAATTGTTTAATTAGCTAAATCAAGTGTCACAAATCAAAATATTACATAAGTCATAATC